>NW_025048053.1:30000-42500 GCF_018831695.1 Puntigrus tetrazona | reverse complement strand
CTGTAGAATAGAAGAGAAGAAGCTTCAATACTCTTCAGGAATAAAAACACTGTTAGTTTATCAAATAAGTTTTGCTTATTAGGATAATTGAAAAGACACTGGTTAATTAAACGGGATTACATACATTTGTGCAATTTAACATTTAATAATTGCAGGTTCGCATCATATTTTGAGTTTCACAGCTTTCATTCATTTTGATGAATGAACTAAATTATGTTTTCTTGTAAATTAAAAAATAATGTGTAACTTTACTAGTGACTTGGAAAAAGTAAAAGACACTAGCCACGGTGTTTTGGACAAGCTGAAAATATAATATATACTGAAATGTAAAGAACTGCGTAATTTAGATTTCAGACATGACGAACACATGAAAAGCCATTTCTAGAGTTTTAGAAGCGAGAATGTTTTTAACTGTAGACAGTAAACGGCTGATAGAAATTGGATGCAATCTGTGTTGAAATGAAAAGACACACCATGTTATCTTATAGCCCAGGGTAGCATGTAAAAAAAAAAAAATAAAGAGGAAGCTAAAAAGAACCTTGTGGAACGCCACTGATCAGATATGCATGGAAGAGGAAAATTACCCAGCTTTGCAAAAAGCTTACTCTCAGATAGTTACGACAGAAACCATTTCAGAACATTTGCTTTCAGACCCAAGACTATAATCTATATAATAGTGAGGTCTCTGTATCAAAAGCAGCAGATAAATCTAAAATCAATTTTTTTATCCTCTAGTCCTTTACACCGTGTCCTAACTACTCACGACGCAAAAAGATTCCAGCGACAAACTATTTGAGGGTCCACACTAGATGCAGAGCTACGCCACAAAGCCACAGAATCGAATATAACAGCCAATCAGAAGCGTGGAAAGGGCGGGCTCTCTCTGGAAGCACACTCGCAACTTAAAAGGATACGTTTATAATCATAAATAATAGAGCTTTTTAACATTAAATGTACATACATGCATACACTCGTTGGTTCAAAGCGAGTTCACGGTTTTAAAAGTCGTCTCTGCTTTAATATTTCTTTTCAAGATCTGAGGTCTCAGTTTGGCTATGAGGTCACACAAAATGATATTTAAACTCAAATTGACATGCCTAACTTTGAATAAAGCACATAATCCCCTAAAACTATCCATGTGTCATATAGTATGTTATTTCAGCAGCAACGTCGTGGAAATAGAAACAAATTAGAAATTTTGAGCGTCTCTCCGCGGCTTGCTAGGACAAAAATACAGATTAAGAAGGAAAAGATATCTTTATGGCTTATCACATCATGTGTAGTTAGGACACGGTTTCAGAAACACCAAACCAAAGAACCAAAGAACACCTCGAGACACAAGAATGTTTTGATAATGTTCCCATGAAGTTCTGAAAACACTTTTTTGGCTGTTTTGAGACTACTGAAAGACTGAAATGCGCACACTTCACCTTTAAAGACAGGATTTATCCCTCACGTTATCATTCATCAGCACGACCCGCTTCCCAACATCTAGAGGAACTGAAATCCAGCCAAATTCCGTCGCCCGCTTGCCATCTCCTTTCTTCCTGCTCTTTAATTGATTCTGCTGGCCGTTTTAGCAGGACACGGAGACATACTTCACAATTATGACTAAGCTTCGCGACACTCCGGTGGCAACTCAGTTTTATCATAAAGCGCACGACACCGCCAAGAGTAAGCAGCCACACAGTCATGATTAAATTGAACACTTCAATGCCTCCGGACCAGCTTTCGGCAATGATAAACGACCTGGAAGTAAAGATAACATAGTAGGGGATGTCAGTCTTTCTGACCCGAGATCAGATAGGGAAAGCCTCCTGATATGCTTAGTGCAGACACTGAGTGTTTAGACGTGATTGGCAGGTGGATTTTGAGCCAACAAACCAGCCCCGGATCTCACCAGTCCGCCTCGGTGCTGAACATAATTGCCTTTGGCAGAATGAACAGCCTGGGCGTAATGTGAAAAAAAACTGCCGCGCACCACTCTGTTAATTCACTGACCGCTGTATTTGTCATCTGTGTTAGTAACAGTCACATTTCTGGGCCTATTACTATTACAAATAGGTAAACAAAGGCCGAGTGTCAAAAAAAGAAATACTATCACACCATATGAGAGCTTATAGGCTGTTAAACAAAGGATCGAAACGTGTTTTACAGCCTGATGAAGCACAAGTTCCTTTATACGCTAAAAGACATTTGTAATCTCCAGTTCTTTAGAAACCAAAACACGGATCTGAAGAATGTACGAAATATCAAAAACCTTTTAATCTCCATGCAAAAAGCAAAGAGCAGCTCAAAAACCTCATACGGCCAAAAATAATTACAAGACTCAAAAAGCTATCGAGATCTTCAAATGTTCTCCTGAACTCCTAAAATAAACCTTTCAATTATTATATTCAGTTACTGTCGTTTTGACATTTATTTAGTTTTATATAAATACAATCCCTTTGTAAATAAAAAAAAAATACTGCTAGTTACACAAAAAATATGACAGTAAATATAAAAAAACACAAAATACCATTATTACATGTAATTAGAATGCATTAGAGCTATACTGAATTAATATACATATGTAAAACATAACATAAATATGAAAAACTTTACATTATATAAGTAAATAATAATTAATAATGTTTATGTAAAATAAATCAGAATCTGATTTTTTAGTTTATTTTAAATATTAGTTAATTAGACTTTAAATTATTTAATAAGTAAATACAAATATTTTACAGCATATTATTTAGTAAAAGTAAATAAACACAAACTTACTTGTAATGAATTAAATAAATACAGAGTAATGCATAATGTTTCTTAAAATCCGAAAGTTATATTCTGGGTGAATAATTAAACCTTTACAAATGACTCAAAATGCAGCGGCACGACTGATCTTCAACGAACCCAAAGGGCCCGTGGTCGGGTCTCTTTATCTCCCCTGCACTAGCGGCCGCTTGCAGCTCGCATTAAGTTGAAGACACTGATGCTTGCATATAGAACAGCTACAGGCTCAGCACCCTCCTTCCACTCATTTATGAGACTCTGCATCTCCAGAAGTCTGAGATCCACTAGTGAGGACGCCGTGGTACCATCACAGAGCTTTGCTGTCTCTTTCCCTAAAGCGGTCATCGGATGCCCATTTCACACAAGTTGAAAGTAACAATAATCCTCCGCGTTCCCTCAGCTGCTCAGGATTTCTGAGTACTATATTATAGTAAAACTGCTATATTCATTATTAACAACTACAACAACATCATCCAGCTTTCCCTTTAAACACAATGGAGGACTGATGACGCTCACTCGCAGCCTTGTCAATCAACCATCGTGAGAGGAGCCTGTGCAGTCATTCTGACAGGAATCTCAAAACAGCCTGATTTGAGAAAGAGCATTATTTTTTTGCATTATAGGATGCATTTGTACACACGCTCCAACACACATTTACGTATAAACAACAACAAAAGTGAATTTTGTGCATCCAATGGCCCTTTAATCTATCCAGTCTATCCTGAAACGTTGCATTGCAAGCACTTCCTGCAATTATTTGCCTCTTTTACGATGAATCGCTAACTGTATTCCTCAATTGAAAGTCGCTTAGATAAAGGTGTCTGCTAAATGAAGAAATCTAATGTAGCCTGAATGCTATAAAGAATCCATATGAGCTTCATTTTTTGTTTCTATGACAACATCTACGCTCCGTGGCTTCAAGAAAACCAAAAACGCAAACAATGATCTGAAGATCGTAAAAAGAACGCTGATTCTGGAATCTGAAGAATGAAACATCAACAGCTGTTTTCATCTCCAAAAGAAACAAACAACCCAAGAGCCTCAAACAGGCCACAACGCTTCTTGCTGAAAAGAACCATTAAAGAGCCTTTATGCTTAAGTGTGTGCTCCAGTATGAAACTACACAAAGCGAGCCCCTGAGTCTGTTTTCAAAATCGAGGATATAATAATATACCGCTAAATCCACCTTGAGGTTAAAAGAAAATAGAAGTGATTTCAGAAATGAGGCTTTTGTTGATGGCTCTTAGGGCACAAGTACTTCAAAATGAGGAGTAAAAGTGGGTCATTGGATGTAAACAGGCCTGTGTGGACTCCCAGCGCACAAGTAAGATCGGCCCAGTGCACTTCCTGCAGAGGAACCAGCTGAGCCCAGCACGCCGCTGATTGGGTTGGATTTGGTGTGTCTCATGGACACGAGGAGGATATTTCAGACTGGAGCTTACAAGGGAGGCCATACAGATAAAGCTGAACACAAACTGTACAAAAACACAGATTCTACCAAAGTGATCAGACGCACACCATCGAACAGGTGGAAAACACCCACAGATGTACAGTGAATGAGAACTCACCCTAGCAACCACCTGACAACCTGTCACAGCAACATCCTAAAAACAATTAGAACAACATGACAACGAATTCTAGTTTCTTAAAAAAAAAAATCTATACCAGTACTTTATATGTCTTTTACTTTATATAGGTTGTATACTAAAACATAAACATATAAATAAAAATAAATGTAGATTTTTCCACGCTGGATGATGAAACGGGTGGAAAAAAATCCCATAAAAACTGAACGAGGAAGATGCATATTTTCAGAAGGTCGCAGTAACTTCACAGAAGGCTGCCCTAGCAACTACATGCAAAAAAAGAAACGCCTTAGCAACACCCTGACAATGACCTAAATCAAATAAATATCATGAAAAATCATGAAATGAATCCAAATAAAAGCACTGTTCTTTTCAGACGGCATCGTTAGACACAAAACATGAATATGTTAATAAAAATAAACACATAACCACATCATTACATGCATTGTTACTACAAGTAAAAAAAAAAAAAAACGAATGAATGGATTGTAAATAAAATGAAAGAGAAATGTCCAAACTGTGTATATAGTCACAACCGATCTGCTGAAAAAAAAAACTATTAGAATATCTTAGCAACACCTTGGCATCACAGTTTCTTCAAATTAATAAATGAGTGAAAAATCACTATTCTAAAATTGCAAATTGCATCATAAGACATCATTTTTCGCCCAATGTTTCAATATCTATCTCTCTTTCTATCTATGTATCCAGTCCATCGGGTCCACATAAAAAGTGCTTAAATGCAACCATGCGATCTAGAAGACAATCATTGAATTATTAAAGTCAAAACTACACCACCAACAAAAAAACGCATTAGAGAGGATAGTTTTTATGTCCCGTGATATGTTCTGAAGTGTCTCGGAGTGAGATATCACAGGTACGACTACACCAGCACGCTCTGATTTCAAATGCATCCTCAATCTGTGCAGACAAAAGAGCGGGATTCGCATCCATCAGCCCAGATATTGTATCCTAGGAGTGCCGCGTGCGGCAGAGCCAGGGGCTTATAAAGTTCATAACCATCTGTTTCAATTACAACACATATGCATCTCATTACGACGCCTTAACACGAGCTCAAAGCGTGACGTCAGCGCAGTCCTCTGGAGCGACGCAAGCGTTTCAAGCGGCAGCCGTCACTCGGCGTTAGACTGCATCGGTGTAATTCCCAGTGATCCATTCTGATGCATTCCTCCATTCCAGATTCAACATCCGTGACCAAATACTGCTGAAAACCTCTAAATAAACGCTGCTGAAGTCAGTCCTTTTACTGACCGTCTGATGCAAACCGCGAGGCAAACATGCAGCCAAGATGACTGATTGAGTTTAGAGACGTACTCAGTTCACCTAGAAACCAAATAATAATGTTAACAAGAACCTGTCTGCTGCAAGAACTAGTCGCTGCATCTGCCGGTTAACTAGATACAACCAGATTTTGGATGGACAGTAACACTGTTCAGTGCTCACACACATTTCATTGACGTTTTTCCACCAAGCCTACATTACTGTGCATTTATTTCAACAGGTTTCTACAATCGGTTATGGACCATTTTCACTATGATGATATATCTAGTTTTTCTCTTTTTCTCTATTATTTTTTTAAATCGTAATGCACAATGTAACACTATGAATCTTGTGCTATATTACATTGGATTTATGTTTTTAGAAATCTAGTTAATGGTGCTGCGGAAATGGTTCTAATGCAACTGCTGAAATGAAATGCACTTGCATTAGAAACACTTTCCCATCTTTCTTTCTTTTTGCTATTATACGTTTTATATACATATATATATATATATATATATATATATATATATATATATATATATATATATATATATATATATATATATATATGAACCTAGATCATAACACAGTATATATTATACACATTGTATAATATATATATATATACTGTTCCATAAATATATTTAGCAAATTTCCTCATCAGAATAAATATATCTACTTAATTTTTAAGTAGTAATACGAATGGCTAAGAACTTAATTTAAAGAACTGTAAAGGCGATTTTCTCAATATTTACATTTTTTTAAGATCGTTGTTGCAATAGTTGCATCTCGATAGTTGCATCAGATTATCCAATCCTAACAAACCATATGGAAATATTATTTATTCAGCTTTTATCACGATGTATAAATCTTGACACGCTTCTGAATGGTTTAGCGGTTCAAGGTCACATCTATATGCATAGTTTATCCTCGTCTGGGATTTTTGTTATTTTTCTATATTCTTCTTTTCTTTTACAGCAAATGAAAAAGCAAAAAGTCGTGTTTGTCGCAGTTTCCATTTTTGCTCCATAGTGGTTCAGATAAACCCGCCCCTAAACGCCACGCTAAAGCCTGTGATTGGTCGCTTTGCCTGTCAATCAGAAAGACTGTTCCTGTCCAACACCGGATAAAAGCTCGATGTGATAAAGAAACACTCAGTAAAGGTTAAGTTGAGGCCTGCGCATATTAAAAAAATCAATGAAATATTTCAATCAGCTGTAAGATCATGATTAGACTGCAAATAATAAAATAGGAAATAAATAAATAAATAAATCCACTTTACAAATCCACTACAGCATAAAAACTTGTACAGCAATTTTGGTACAACGAGACATTATCTCAGAAATATCGAAATATTCTTCACCTTAAATGATATGCACGTTCTCCACACTTGGCCAGACTGGTTTTAGTCGGGTTTAGCGATTAAAATCGGTCCAAAACCTCTACAAAAACCGACCAGTCTGAGCACAAAAGCCGTCCTGGCCTGTTTTCGATTCGTTTTTTCTCTCAGCAGAGGAGTGTTTTATTTCGACCGGAGGAGACGATTCAGTAGCTCTGCGGACGTCGGACGTCGAGCTTAATCCGCGTCGCGTCGCGTCTCCAGGCGTCAAACGAGACGCGCGATACCTTTAATTAAGTACCCGAGCTCCATCGCATTAATGATTCATTATCGATAAAGTTGTTTTTGAACCTTCTGTAAATACCCAGGCTATTAATGACAATTAAATCGCCTACTGTAAATAACGCCGATGTTATTACGAAAGATTGTTATGAATAAGATGATAATGAATCTATTATTGACACGGAGGCTTAAAACAGACGACATTAAAACAGCGCGAGTGTTTCTCGTGTCGCCACAAACCGCTGCGGCGCATCCGACCCCCTGAAATACACTAGTTAGTGTACTACACAGTAACAGACGCTTACATCAAGACACAACCGCTCATTTCGAGACTATCTGAAACTAAAAAACACGCGAAAGACGCACCGGATCGCATAAACTCGATCAAACCGATTCGATGCATCAAAACCGCTTCGCGTTATCTGTTGCATTAATTAATCAATTACCCTCTCGAACTGACATTAACGCGACATTCGCGCGCGATAAAAAACAAAGCACCTCGAGAAAACCATAAAACAACGTCCGATTAATTAGACGTTTAATCTCCGAGCGGCACGAAGCAAAGTTCCTCCTCAACTTACTGCCGTTATTCCAGTCAGAGGACCGCGCGCGCGGACACAAGCCCGGGAAAAGAAAAAAAAAAAGTCGTTATTTACCTCAGGTTACCGCGAACGATAGGAATAACGTGGTACTCGCCTTTGCCGAGGGAGCCTGCGATGGAGTAAAGGGTGAGATACAGCGGTAAAATCATTCCAATAGTGTGTGAGCCCCGCAGATCCATGATGCGCGACCGATGCCGGAATGAGACTGACTCTCCTGAGTGCGAGACTCCGGGAGCGAGCGAGAGCGCGAGAGAGAGAGAGAGCGCGCGCGCGTGCGTGAGTGTGTGCGTGCGTGCGCGTGTGTGCGCGCGTTCTGCTCTTAGTGGCTCTTTCACGCCATCCTGCTGCCGAAAACATCTGAATACAGTCTGAATACTGAACACACACACACACACACACACACACACACACACACAGGGCTGCGGCTTTAATTCAGTTTCATCAGGTCATAAGGAGAATCAGCAATGCCGTCAAATATCACTTACGATATTCGAACTGAATGCTCCGATGAGAAACGACAAATTAACTTGAAGATCCGATTCGAGTTAAAACGTGAAACATAAAAACTGTAACCGCGCGTGCCACTAATTAGCTTTAAATACGTTGCAGTTATTCCGCATGGATTAAAAACGTGCACGGATTAGTGCATAAAACGATTTATATGACAATAGTTTAAAACTCACGTTAAAACTTCTCTTTGTGAAGTTATTTAAAAAGCCACATGATAAATAAATGCTGGCAGTCGTCTTTGATTGTTTTGACAGTCTTCAACTTGGTAACTTATTTTCCAGAAACATCTTCTATATTAATACCGCATGTTTGAAATGCCACAAATAGAAAGTGCATTGAATTTCAACATTTTGCATTTGATAATAATTGAATTTACGTAAAAGTAGTTGCATGCTGGATGATACATTAACGCCGGATGTGTTCATTGTTTTGACAGCCTTGAACTAGCCGCGCAAAAAAGCCTTAATTAGTCAGACTTAATGGTGTAACTAAGTTTATGTTTTTCACAACAGCCTATTTATACCTTCTGCGCATGCCCAGTCAATCTGATTCATCACCCAGGGTGCTGTGGTCGAAACTGATTCAAAATCAGATTCATGAGCTAAACACGCAGATTCTAAATTGCTAATTTTCCTCAAAATACCGCAAGAGTGCATGCGCCCCAGTTAGTGACTAGATAGAAAAAGCTTTCACGTGCCTGGCTGAGCTCGATCTCAATGCCATTTTGATCCGATTGAAGGGGGAATCAGATTTGCATATATGTGCAGTAGTTTCAGGTCAGTTTGCTTTATATGCCAGTCAGACGCTCTTGTCCTGTTGGGAAGTGCATGGCTAGAATAAGTAGGAAGCACGCAGTCTGGACACGATACAGGAGATACACTCACACGGTGTCTAACGCCTTGAGCTACACCGATTCAATCCCCGATGAAAAAAAGCCTCATTAACATCGTTCTTTTTCACCAGCAGGAGTGTGCACGCGTCACAGCCATGCACGTGACCGCACTGTACCCGCTTCCATAGACAGATGCGCTGCTTGAGTCATATGATTTATAATAACAGAGATGTGGAGCTAATCCAGCATCAGAACCGCTGAGAGGCAGTGGAAGCATCTCATCAGCCGCAGTACATCTGTGAGACGCAAACACACACACACACACACAGACACACACACACACACTCACACACAGACACACACACACTCGCTCACTCACTCACTCACTCTCACACACACACAGACACACACACACTCCACACACAGACACACACACACTCCTCCACACTCACACACACACACACACACACCTCACTCACACACAGACACACAGACACACTCCATAAAAACACTCCTCACTCCACTCACACACACACACACACACTCACTCACACACAGACACACACACACTCACTCACACACACAGACACACACACACACTACATAAAAACACTCCACTCACTCACACACACACACACATAAAAACACTCCTCCTCACTCCTCACACACACACACACACATACACACTCACTCACACACACACATAAAAACACACACTCACTCACTCACACACACACACACATAAAAACACTCACTCACTCACTCACACACACACACACACACACACACACACACACACAAACACAAAAACACACACACACACAAACACAAACACACAAAACACACACACACACACACACAGGACAGGGTGACTTTAAAAGAATAAATCACACAAAAAGTTTCCCAGGAACACAAAGGAGACATTTTGAATTATGCAGGCTTTTTTGGTGCAACAACAATTCGGTGAGCACATCTGTCAGGCCCCGAAAATGAGAAAAAACAGTATCATAAGTATCATAACAGAAGCGACTTTTCATTTCCAAAACAGGTAATATGAATCAATTATATATTACACATGCATATACATATATACATATATTCTTGGTTTTTTTTTAGCACACAGTTTTGTAGTCAATTTCATTAAAGTTACTTAGGATGCATTAAATAGATTGTAGAGCAGCTGATTTAACACCAAAATAATACTGGATTTTAAACCTCCTTAAAATAAAAGAAAGTCAAGCGTAAACTTGTACTTGTTTTAACCGCTGAGGCTGATATATAGAAAGCAAATCAATACTCTAATGAGTACAGTTAACTAATTGCTTCGTTAAAGATGTAATTAGAGGCCATAGTTAACTTTTAAGGTCATTTATCCAACACTGCTGCCTAGAATAACAAAATGAAAGGGGAATCAAGACTTTTTATCTCACATTTCAGCCGTTTTTTTTCAGAAATTAGTTTATTTCTACTTTCACTTTTTTTCACAGTACCGCTTCTCTGCATCTAGCAATTCTGACTTTATTCTCAAAATCGAGAGACAAAAATCTGCCTTAAAGTCACAAATTCTCTATTAAAGCTCATATTATGAGTTTGTATTTCACAATTCTGACTTCCCTTTTTAGAATTAAATTCTTGCGCTTTTTCCTCTCCCCCATTGCATAAAAACAAGTCATTTTTAAAAGTTTTTTTTTTTTATATATATATCTCACAATTCTGACATTTTTCTCAGAAATGCGGAGATTTTATTTTTTTAAAATCTGAATTGCAAGGAATAAAAAAATCAGTCTTTATCCTTTATCTTGATCTTTCTTGGCAAGTTTCGTGATCAGAACGACAGCCACTCTTGATGTATAGGTTAATAAAATGTTTTATTCACGTCAAACAAGCGAGTCCAGATCTGATACTGAACTGCTCTGCTTTGAAAACCTGTTTTAGGGCACGTGAACCAAATGAAACCCAATTAGGATTATAACGCGCGCGCAATCGGGAAACGTTTCCACATTGTTTTAGTTGTTCATGCACGCTATTTGCTTTTACATCCGAGTTAGCTGACGGTCCACAGAGAACAAATACCCAAATATATCCAGCGTGGCATTGGTTGAGATTATTCTGAGCCAAGAAAGCCACTTCATCCACCTGAATTATTCAGTTCTTCACGAGGTTTGGACAAAACTGAACCCGGTTGCTGGAGATAAAAGCTTTTAGCCAGACCATTACATGGAAAAACAGTGTTAGAGAGGCCGTGAGTCTTTGACACATTCAGAGGAGAGGAAGAAGTACGATAACACAGCATAATCACTACGGAAAAGATTCGGAAAACTTTTTTGCAAATGGGCAGCATTTCCTGAAGCGTCAAGAACATCTAGCCTCAGCTCACATTTTCTAAATAAAGAAGCCTAATAAATAAACAAACATATAATAAATCATACAATATATTGCAGTAATAATAATAATAATAATAATAATAATAATAATAATAATAATAATACCATGCAGTAAAATGCTTCAAATCAAGCAAGTTTAAATAAATGTAAATATTTATAATATTTTTAAATATAAATATTAAAACAAATTTAAATATATAGGCACATATATGAAGTCTATATTATATATATAAAAATTTATTTTATATATATTTAATATTCAAATATATTTATTTATAAATATATTATTTATAAAATATATTTTTATATATATTTTATTTATAAGCAATTTTAATATAAAATGTAAACATATTTTAGAATGACAATCACACACATATTTTGCCTTCAAATTCTCATTATAGTAAAGCAAGTGTTATGTAATAATAATATGTAATATGCTATAATAATAATAATAATAATAATAATAATAATAATAATAATAATATCTTGTCAATTGCATTATTTGCATTACTATGAGAATTACTAAAGCCAAATTTGTTTGCCATTAAAACAACGAGATTGTTAAAATAAGCTTAATCTTATATTGGCGTGGCTTATATGTGCTCAATACATTGAAGTATTAGTGTTATTATTTGCATGGGCAGTAAAGCCATTACAAAATAAAAGTTTAATGAAATCGCAAATTGCCATTATCACCCACGCGGCTTTGAAAACAGGACTGAGCGCTCTTTGATCTGCATTACTTTTTATCTACCGATTTGGGGTGAAATATGACTCTGAAATGAAAACACACGAGGGAATCTGAGGCTAATCGGAGAGTCGCTGGGAAAGCCCTGTTTTTCTGGCTCGGCTCTGTTAAGTGTGCATCACGGTGCAGTGAGCCCTGACAGGCAGGTGCTCACG
>NW_025048053.1:15000-20000 GCF_018831695.1 Puntigrus tetrazona | reverse complement strand
TAACAGCTATTTCCTGTTCCTTCATGCTCACTTCAGATTAATATTTACATTACGCATTTACGTTTTTCAAACTATTAGATCTAAATCTAAATTGAGATTCAAATAACGAATGATGTTATTATGCCTTAGTTATGAGCTCATTGGATCAAAAATGACACGCTTGTTTCATAATAAAGCCACGCCAAAAGTGACAGTGATGTATGGAAACACCAAGCCAACTACACGCTCATTTTAAAAAAGTCAAAATTAGTATTAAACCTCTAAAATTGTCTGGCAGTATCCCTCTTTATGAGTATTTCCTAAACACCAGATGCTCGCATGAATGATCTTGATGCATACTTCAAATAATACTTAAATTCTGCTGTAAAGCATTGCCTGCAGAGGCTTTTTGGCCCTTAAGATTTGTGAGAATGTGTGCTGTATTAAAACAATGGCTACTGCGATCATATTCTATACTATAATTGACAATCAGAGGCGGTGACCCAAAAGTCCTAATTATGAGGCTGTTATCACATTTGTCATGCATTCAATCAGATACTTTTTATCCAAAGCTTATACTGATTTTGTGCATTCAATGTATAAAAGCTGCGGTATTTTTAACATTTATGTACACCTTAAAGTAAACGTTGCATTGAGAAATATAATTACTGCCTGGACTGCTGTGACTAGTTTCTCGTCAACATTTTATTTTATACCCGTCACTGTGTTAAAAATCACGATCAGCGATACTGTACACTGACGACACAGAATGCTTCACTACTTTATTGCTTAATTAAAGCCCATAGGACCGCAGAAAGCACTCTCGCTTCTTCGTGATTCACCAAGCGAAGGGAGGTAGAATGAATGGCTTATCTGTGGAATCATAATTACCTGAGAATTAGTTTGTTTTGCTGACATCTTCCCTTCAGATGTGGAGATAAACGCTTTGGAGAGGTCGTATCTACCCATGACGACGAGGCCCGGAATTACAGGACAAAATGTCGTC
Source organism: Puntigrus tetrazona (assembly GCF_018831695.1). Taxonomy (NCBI): domain Eukaryota; kingdom Metazoa; phylum Chordata; class Actinopteri; order Cypriniformes; family Cyprinidae; genus Puntigrus; species Puntigrus tetrazona. The sequence goes on along the minus strand of NW_025048053.1, from coordinate 19,015 downwards.
AAGGATGCAGAGAACAATTCAGGGGTTATCATCATCTCATTATGTTCAGAATAACAACCATTTCTGGACGATTTCTCAAGGATGTACATTGCAGATGCATGGCTGACTAAATTTGCTTTATACAACAAGAGCAACGCGAGCGCAGGTACCGTTTCCACAATGCATTGCACCCGGAAGCCTTCAATTCCCAGTGCGCTAATTTTAATGAACCAAAAGAAATATCAGCACTTTTTATAGCATCTTTTTTATTACTGGATCAGTATTCAAAAAGTGGAGTCACGGTTTACACTAAATCGATTAAAAATCCCATAATCCTGATAAAATAAAAATTTAATTTATAATAATAAAATTAAGTAATATTATTTATCATTCAAAATAGCCGTTTTCTAATGCATTATAGCCTATTAAAATGCACTTATTCCTGTGCTCAAAGCCGAATTTTTTCCAGTATCCTTAATTTGCGCCACGCATTCTTCAGAAATGCTTGAGAAATCAATGTTGAGATGCGTTGAATATTTTTTCATGGAAAAACGCATTTCAATTTATTTCCTCGCAAGATTCTTTTGACAGATCGAGAGTCCAAAAGAACAGCATTTACTGTAAACGCAATCGCCATACCACTGAAAATAAACCTTCGTTCGATTTTAATGCCTTCCATCACCGGATAAAAAGCCCAAACTTTGCGGGCAAGCGTGATTGCACTTACTATTTTACTATTTAATAGTGCTACATGCCGCTTAACCTCATTTTGACTCCCCGCAGCATGGCGAGATCAAACGGCGCCGAAAGCCGTCGAGATCGTGTCGAGATAAATTAAGCCATCAATGGACGTTTAATGAAAGAATAGCCAGCGGATGTCCGCGAAGCTTTTGGATCCAGAACACACGTGAGAGCGAGGGAGAACGGACACACGCGGCGTGAGAACGACGGACCCCTAAACAGTTTTGGACTGAACTCAATAACCGCGATTGAGCGGAGCTTACGCGCAAAGGAGTAAATGGCATTGGATCATTTGCTGGTCAGCTTTCATCAATGTCAGACGAGCGTCAGACAGGGCCAGATTCCGTGAGCCTGCCGCCGCCGCCCTTGTCACACGCCTGCGGCAGTGTGAGAGATCTTGTTGAGATTTCTTCCTCTGGCGCGGATTTACGCCTCCGAACAAAGAAGCTCAATTCCGAGGCCTGTGGAGTGGTGCGCGTTAACGCAGTTTACTACAATCGAGCTGCGACAAAGGCGAACACTGAAAGGCCCATCGCCTCCCGAGCTAAGGCGCTTCAAAATACTTCGACAGGCCAATTGGTCAAATGATATTACGGGTATCCACGCTGAGGCTGCCACTCCTCGAGGTCAGATATTAAACCGCTGCGTAGATGCAGCAACTTCCAAGAGGCTGATTTCACCGCCAGAATGGCTGGAAAGAAGTGTGTGGCGTCGCTTGGAAATGACGGGCTATTCACACACTTGAGGGCCCGCCAGAGGTGTTACACTATCTCCTTATGCATTTTATTCATTTATGCGCTGGAGGAAAATGCATGGTAAATCTCATAGTCTGCTCTGCGTAAGTATGAGATAAACACGCTGAGATGAAGGTCGTATGTTTATGTGAAACTTTGATTCAGTTGGTACTACTGCGACCTGGATTTGGCCACAAGAGAAAAGTAGATAGTATAACTAAAAGAGTGAGTGAACTGAAAGAATTGATTGGACAGGCTATTCGGACCAATCGTAACGACAGAAACACATACTCATCCGATAAACTGCTCAGTGTTTATTTTCAGCTATGCGCACACGCTGAACTAACACTGCATTCAGAGTGTCACAAAATGGTCATTAATTTTTTGCATTTCTTACTAATTAGCCAAAATAGAAAGCCGAGAAAGTGTCTCATACCCAAAGCAACCTACTCCTTGCTTTGTAATTCATGATTTATTGCACCTAGCTTGGCAGTAACTAGGAGAGGGGGGGCCATTATAGTTCAACAACACAGGTGAAGCTTTTTGGTGTTATTTTAGTACTATTCATAGAATTGTTCCAGTTCATATCATGTGTGCTTATAATTTAGTAAACTGATGCTTTTAGTTGGATTTCCAGACTCTTATTTTGAAGTGTTGTGTTCCTATTGTCCGCTCTAGTAACTGATTAGCTCCTCCCCTTGTTAGCTTGTGCTCCTGTCTACTGGAAAATCCACTCGCTTCCTGAATCGAACCGTAGAGTATCAATTTCTTAAGCGCCAGCCCTAAATACCAAACAAACCCGCTTATCTGCTTTCGCTCTTCTTTTCCAGCTCTGGATGCACTTCTGCTTTAGCTTAGCGCCTCTCAACCTTCACTTACTTGTAGAAATGCTAAACGCATCTGCGCCATCACAGCCTCAATTTAAATGCACAACAAGTTAAAAATGTTATTTTAACAGTCATCCCAAAGCGTAAAGGCCCCAACTATAACAACCAGAAAGGCAGCTCTCCGTCGTCGGCAGCGCGGGAATCGGGTAAAAATCGCTGTTATTTTGTTCGCCAGAGATGAAACACAACCGCCGGCCTCAGAAATTTCAATAACGACTTTCCTAAAATATCCAGCGACCACCGACTGAATCCCCAGGTTCAATCACGGCGCACGTTTCGTGAACAGGTCACCTTATTAAAAAGGACATTTCAGTCTTTCCAAATATTCCCACAATCGCCGTGAAAGAAAACGTGCACGGTGACGTTCCAATAAGCGTTGAAGCACCTCAGGGAGCTCTTCACTTGAGTTTGATTTAATTTCTCTCTCAAGCCAATTTCCTCTTCCCTCTCTCGTCTCTGGCAGATTACGCTCTCTTCACGCGACAAACGGCTATTTTCCACAGCGCGTCGCCACTTTGTCTGATCTGACACCTGCTCCGCGGCGTTAATCTGCCGGGCAGACAAGAGCCAGGCGCATTGAGAGAAACTATCCCCTCCATGTATAAATCACATTACACCCCCCGTCCTGCAGGAAAAGTCTTATGGAGTAAAGTGCTGCAGCCAAGCAGGCTGTGAAGGAGAATGGAAAACACAGACACACACAGACACACACACACACACAGACACACACACAGACACACACACAGACCACACAGACACAGACCACAGACACACACACACACACACACACACACACAGACACACACACACACACACACAGACACACAGACACAGACACACAGACACAGACACACACCAGACACACACACACAGACACAGACACACTGAGCCACACACACACAACAGACACACACACACAGACACACACACACACAGACACACACACATACAGACACACATACAGACACACACACACACACAGACACACAGACACATACACACACAGACACACACACACACAGACACACACACAGATACACACATAGATACACAGACACAGACACACAGACACAGACACAGACACAGGCTACAGGCCTATTGACAGACACACACACACACACACACACACACACACACACGCACAAACACACACACACACACACACACACATCAGACAGTGGCCGAAAAGGCACGTAGATGTCGTGGCGTCCCTTCTGTGATCCTGCTTCCGGCTCGATCCGTTTCCTACCGGTGACCTGATATTAACCTACGCTCATCTTTAGATGCAAACAGCAAACATCTCGATCTGAAGTTGAAACGGTTCAGCTAAAATATTTAACTGCAAGAATGAAGCTACACATTTTATAGTTTAGAACTGAATGAGGGAGATTACAGATGTATGAACTCAGTCAGGTTTGACACTAAGCTAAACTAGAAAAACAACATCTAACTTGTTTTTTAATGCTTGCTCTATTTTAGCATTAAAATGTGATCACGATTAAGACTAAACGTATAGCATTATTAAAGATTGAATAATATATTACATAATTAAAAAAACACATACAGTAAATTTAATCTCAAATTAAAAAACAAATAAACATATATATAAACATATATATAAATACATATATATATACACACATAAATATAAATACATATAAATATATATACACA
>NW_025048053.1:0-10000 GCF_018831695.1 Puntigrus tetrazona | reverse complement strand
TATGATTCATAAAGTAATATATGTGGGTCAAAGACTAAAAAGAAACAATAATGCCGCTTAAATAAATAAAAATTAAAATTAATTAAAATAAATTTTTACAAAAATAAGCCAATTTTTATCCTAGATTTTTTTACCATTAAAACACAATAAAATTTAAGATGCTTCGTTGTTTTATATACTAATGTAAAAGTCAGAATGGCATGTTGTTTGAATTTTGCATAAATATTTGTCACACTGAATCGTTAAACTAAATTCCTGACATTGCCTTCTCCAAAAACTTATTTGAAAACCTTAAAAGCAGACGTTTAGCGACATTTAACGTGCTTCCATGGACACAAAAAATCACTTTAGTGAATTTCTTGACGACAACGTCCATGTAACGCAATCAGAAGGCAGTTCACATCCATACAGCACTGTGTAGGTCGTGTAACACGTATCACTGCTGAGCTTGAACGCTTGCAGGAGTGCACTTGCATATACATTCCGCTCTGTGCCTGTGTTAGCTGACTGCCGCTTTCTCAGCGCCCAACGCCTGTGTTTCAGAGCGGACAATGAGACTTCGCTGATAATAAATGTCCGTACCAGACCTGAAGGAAATTGGGTCGGAAAATGAACTGATGAGACAGTGAGGACCGAAGCCTCCCATCTGCAGAATGATGACAAAATATTTAATCAACGGCTGTTAAATCACCAACCAGCTTGAAGTCGCAATACCACCGAAAGATTCGAGCCTGCAAACATTTTACCGGTGCGAGTCAAAGAGCCGCAGAAGCTGCACTGCAATTTGCCATCACAAACAATAAAGAACATTTAGTGAAAGCGATTTTTCATATCACAAAAACGAACCTTCGTGTTCTTTTGGAGGCAGCGCCAGATTAATGTTAGATACAATTTTCGTCTCGGAACACATTTAATCTTATTCACCTCTGAGACGCGATGAATATTCATCAGAACTCTCCATCCATTTTACAGTCACCCGAATGAATGCAGTTCTTCAGTAGCATCTCGCGAAGGCTGAGGCCAAATGAATAGGAAAGGGAAGGCTTAAAGGGAGGTCAATATCGCTATACCGCAACGCGCTTGTGGCATGAGAATGGAAAACCTTAGAGAAGTTATATCCAGAGTGATCTCTCATCTGTACTTCATGATAAGCCACGGGCCAATATGAAGATCCCTATTGTGCATCGACTGAAAGGGTTTACGGCAACGTGTTACGCGGAATAGAGACGACAGTAAGCCAATGACAGTAACTGCAACGAACAGATTGAATCATAATAGAAGCAAAGGTGGTGGTGCACAGAGTTTTAATACACTCTAAAAGGAAATATGGAAGAAATATGCAGGTGATCTGTGTAATAGCAGTGTGCCGCTTCATGAATGTACAAAGGCGAGCTATTCATTTACTGTATAGCGCTCAGTCGAAATCTCACCGCTTGCATTGACAGCAGACATCAGGCAAAGGGTTCTTGGACATAATCCTAAACATCTAAGTGTCGGGATTCAAAGAAAACTAAAAGAAATTCATAGTTGCATTTTTTAAATAGGCAAACTTGAAGGTTTGAAGGCCTTGCAGTATCACAGAGAAACACAGAACCTGGAGAGAGACACATTGATAGAAGCTGAAGACCACGGAAGGATTCAAAGTGAGACTGATATAATGACAGCAGTAGAATGCTATGAAAGAACTTGAGATTAATAGAACAATGGATAGAATGGAATGGAAAGGAATAGAATAGAATGATGACAAACAACTGACGCAAATCCATAGATGGATGTATCGATGAATGGATGGAATGACTGAGTAATGGATGAATAGAACGGATGAAATGGATGGGAATGACTAAGAATGATGGATGATGATGGATGGATGGATGGAAACAACCAAGAACAATGGATGGATGGATGAATGGATAGATGGATGGATGAATGAACTGCCGGAATGACAATCAATTAAAAACAATGGATGATGGAATGAATGAATGATGGATGGATGGAATGAGAACAATGGATGGATTACGGATGATGGAAACGCTGAAATGATGGAACAACTGAGAACGATGATGGATGGATGGATGAATGAGAACATGATGAACAGCTGAAATGATTGAATGACTAAGAATGATGGATGATGGATGGTGATGGATGGATGGATGGATGAACAACCAAGAACAATGGATGGATGATGAATGGATAGATGGATGAATGGAACGGGTTGAATGGATGGAACGACTAAAAACAATGGACCTGGAACGGAATGAAGCGAAATGGATGGATGGATGGATGAATGAGAGCAATGGATGGAACAGCTGGAAATGGATGGAATGACTAAGAATGATGGATGGAGGGATGGATGATAAATGGACTGAGAATAATGAGGAAAGACTGAATGGACAGATAAAATGGCGTTGAATTGGATGGAACAACTAAGAATGATGGATGGATGGATGAGTAATGGATTATGGATAGATAGATAGATAGATAGATAGATAGATAGATAGATAGATAGATGGATAGAGAGCAGATAGATAGATGGAATGTGACTGAAATGAACTAAAGACTAAGGATGGATAGATGGATGAAAGCTTGTTGATGAACTGATAGAAAGATGTATAGAATAGCTGACAAAGAGATGGATATTAATTGAGAAAATAAGGTAAATAACTCAGAACTGGACACTTAACTACAAAACAAGTATGATGTGATGACCTGAACCATCATAATCCAGGAGCTATAAACGTTATAAACAAACACACACACACACACACATCAGTACTCTCCAGCAGTGAATGTGAGTTCTCACGTCAGCTGCCCACACACACACACACACATAAAGCCTCTGTTTAACACGTATGCAATGCCTTCCTATCTGTGTGTTTTTTTCTGCTGTACGCGCGGTGCAATGTGTCCCCACTGCAGCGGCTGATAAGACATGAAGAAAGTCAGGCTGGATCGCTAGTCCCAGTCGTTTCTGAAATTATGTTCCTTTCTTTCTGGCTTTCGTCGGTTCATTCATTCCCTCCTCCCGCCTTTCTTTCATGCGCGCGAGCATCGCTCCGTGCAGAAGCATTTCTCACGCTGTATTTTATTCTATTTGCGAGAAGTGTCTCAAACACACACACACACACACACACACACACACACACACACACACACACACAGGGAAGTAGTTGTATTTCTCAAATTCTCTCAATCAGAGGCTCAGACATCTTGGGTTCCACAGCAGGCTGAAATTGCTGTTTACCAGGCATCAGAACCAGACTTTCCTCTGATTTCGAGCGCTTTCATTTTTCTGAGGAACTGTGTGATTTATCAGCCAGATAACCTCCCTCTCAAAGCAGTGAACAGCTCATCAGCCTCTGACCGTCTGTTCTGCTCAACTCCATTCCATCTATTCCTCAGAAAGAACAACGCTTTCCAGATATAATGCACAGCTTGAACGGATAAACATTTCCTAATATGTTTTTCGCCACGATCGCTGCTCGATAAGTCGTCCGGCTTGTTCCGTCTGACGCACATTCCCAGATTATACTATCAATTCAGATCCTCTTACATAAAGCTGACAGACTTTAATTTGAAATCATCGAACGATCACACACTTTCACGACTTGCTAACTAATAAAAGTTACCAAAAATCAATCAGAATTGCATGATCGCTATGGTCAAAAAGAGCTATCCATAAAATGAGCTTATAGTGCAATCGCTGCATGCATGCAAATAATGATAATAAAATAAATAAAACATTGCATAAATTAGCAAATAAAATGCCAGTAAAATGTTTCTAATGTTTGTAAAGTGCTCTCTATCTATATAAGATACAACTGTTTAAAAATCAAATACGTAAAAAATTTAAATTAAAAAAACAAATGGGCAAAAAAGTATAATATTTAAAAAATAGTTAAAAAACATATCAATAATAAAAATAATAAAATATTACAAAGAGTCCAGCACACATAATACTTATATCTATTCATATACTAAAATGAACTAAAAATAAATAAATAAATAAATAAATAAATGATTGAATTAAGCAGACGCCTTTATCCAAAAAAGCTTAATTTTCAAAAGAGGCAATAAAAAAAGAAAAAAGTAATGCTAAAATAAAAGTTATGGAGTAAGAAACAGTCTGAAAGTATTGTACACTTCTATGGTTCCTCTGAGCAGAGAGGAAGCAGACATTTCAATCACGTACATCCTACAGTGCAGCTGAGCAACTGAGATGAATGAGAATATTAACGAACGGCTTTTCCGTATTACAGGCGCCCTCGATGTGCCAGTAGAGCTGAAGACCGAAACCCTCAAACAGCAACAATCAAACTGAAAGGAAAACGCTGTTTTCGTCGAAGGATCGCACCCAGAGTCGGTTCCCCTAAAAATTCAGTTTAATCAATCAATCAATCAATCATTTTTATTTATATAGCGCTTAACAACACAGGTTGCATCAAAGCACTGTAACAGTATAATGACAGGGATGATAATGACTCCAGAGTGACCACTTCTTATTAAATGTAGAGATGGTCTCTGTAGTCAATTCAACGATAGTCACTAGGAAGTTAAGTGTCTCCCAACCAAGCAAAGCCAGAGGCTATTGTATATAAGGAAACAAAACTCCATGCATAAAGCAGAATGGAGAAAAACCTTGTGAGAAACCAGACTCAGTTAGGGGCCAAGTTCCTCTCTGACCGGACGCCCCAGCACTTAACTTCCAGTTCAATTTAAACGCAGCTGTGTCAGGTAGTGTAAATGACTTATGTGTGTGTGTGTTATTCAATGCCGGGCGCTAATGTGCGATGTTCTCGGACTTCTCGCCAGTCGGAGATCACTAAAAATAATATTAAAGAGGTGTGTGAATTTGCAAGCACAATGTCGGACAATGTATTATGCTCAAGTCCCCTCCCTGCTACTGGTGATGAGATTTACAGATTGTTGGGTCTCACGGTTGGATGTCTAAGTGGTGCTCAGAGAACAACATAGGCTTTTATAGACAATTGATGAGTTTCTAGCAGACCTGACCTGTTGAAAAGAGAGATGGTCTTCATCCCTCTTGGGGTGGTGTCAGCTTTCATCTTCAGAAATATGGCATATAGTTCTATAGTCTAACATGACCAACTAGTGCCCAGAGGTCAGGAAGCAGACAGACCTCGGCCAAAACCGACCGGCCTGCCAGCTGCCTCACGCCACAGAAGGCAGTTAATTCTCAGCACACAGAGACTCTTTCACCTAGATATCATTACTTATAGAGACTAAAGTTCACCCTCGAATTAGAATATGCATGATAGAATGTCCAAAAACTTAATCAAAAGTAAATAATTTAATTAATGTCCAACAAATTAAACCTACCTATAATTCAAACAAGCAAATGATAAAACTTGGCTCATAAATATTAGATCACTTTCCAGCAAAAGCACTTTATGTATATGATTTTGATCAATGATCAGAAGTTGATTTGCTTTTGTTTGACAGAAAACTGGCTAAACCAGATGATTATATTACTCAAAATGAATCTACCCCCAAATTATTTCTATAAAAATGAGCCAATGCTTAAAAGGTAGAGGGGGAGGTAAAGAAGCTACAATTTATAACAATATTCTAGTAGTACTCAGAGGGCAGGCTTTAGTATAACTCATTTGAAGTGCTTTGGTGCTGCATATGTAACATTATTCACAGAATCATGTGCTAGTGATAAATCTTCTTGTCATGTTTGTACTGGCTACCGTATACAGGCCACCAGGGCACAAAGCACAGATTTTCATCAAAAGAATTTATTGATTTTCTAACTCGAGTTAGTACTGGTCGTGCAGATAAAGTCTTAATTAAGTTGGCTATTTTAATATCCATGTTGATAATGAAAAAGAATCTATTAGGATCAGCTTTCAGACATTTTAAACTCCATTGGGGTTAGGACAACACACGCTCCTGGACCTACCATTGTCAAAATCATACTTCAGACTAATACACTGTCATTATGGAATGCAGATGTTAAAAATGGTTAAAAGTACTGCAGCAAAGTGATGACATTTCAGATCACTATCTAGTCTTCAGTGAACTCTGTATAGTTAAACCCAAATCCTGCACCTTATTACAAGTATGGTAGAACCATCACTTCCACCACAAAAGAAAGCTTTCTAACAACCTCTCCTGACTTATCTCTACCCCTTAGTTCATCCAATACGAAGGTAAAAATCTGATGAGATGTAACAGAAACTATGCACTCTTTCTTTTTTTCTAGCACTTTAGATACAGTTGTTCCTTTGCACCCTGGGAAAGATGTAAAAGAAAACAAATCTGACTTCCATGGTATAATGACAACACACTCCATCTCTAAAGAGAGCAGCCTCGAAAATGGAGCGCAGGTGGAGAAAACCAAATTAGAAGTATTGCATTGCCTATGGGAGAGTATGCTGTCTATACAGAAAAGCATTAAAAATAGCAGGACCTGATTATTTTTCATCCCTTTTAGAAGAAAAACAAACACAACTCCCGGTATTTATTCAGTACAAAGGAATTAATTAACAAAAATAAAAGCATCAGCAGGTGCTAATATGCCCCAAGAGTATAGCTGCAATGAGTTCATGAATTTCTCTTTACTTCTAAGATTGATACCATCAGAGATAAAATTGTAACTATGCAGCCGTCAACTACAGTTTTCACATCAGGATAGTGAGCTTTAGATCCCCTAAGGAAAAAATTACACTCTTTCTATTATAGAGAAGAAGACTTGTACAACTTGTTAAATCATTTCAAACCAGCAACATGTATGTTAGACCTCCTGCTCCATCTAAACTATTAAAAGATCTGCTTCCAGTAGTTATAGATCCTATTTTGAACACATAATCAATGTCATTAGGATATGTTCTCAAAACCTTTAAACTGGCTGTAGTTAAACCTCTCATTAAGAAACCACATCTTGATCCCAAAGACTTAGTAAAATTACAGACCAATTTCTAATCTCCCTTTTTCTGTCAAAGATAGCTAGAAAAGGTAGTGAATTCTCAATAACTGTATTCCTTTTAGAAAAAATGGTGTCTGTGAGATTTCCAATCAGGTTTTAGACCGTACCATAGTACTGAGACTGCTCTCATTAGAGTTGGCTAATGACCTGCTTCTATCATCTGATCGTGGTTTTATCTCGTTATTAGTGCTATTAGATCTTAGCGCAGCATTCGATACTATCGATCACAACATTCTCTTTGGATAGACTAGAAAACTATGTTGGCATTAGAGGAAGCGCCTTAGCATGGTTTACACTCATATCTATCTGACCGCATTAGGCTTCTGTGGCATTAAATGAGGAGGTATTTATATCGACCAAAAGTGAAATATGGAGTTCTCAAGGCTCAGTGCTAGGACCAAGTACTTTTCAACCTTTAGCATGTTACCTCTGGGAGATATTATCAGGAGTCATGGTGTTAGCTTTCACTGCTATGCTGATGATACTCAGCCTCTATATTTCAGCGCAGCCTGGTGATACACACTCAAAATTGAGAATCTAACAGAATGGCAGGTCTATATAAAAGCTGGATGATGAGTAACTTCTAATGTTAAATTCCTGAAAAAAACAGAGGTGCTAATAATTGACCCAAAAACCCCACATATAATAATCTAGAACACAGCCTATCACTTGATGGCTGCTCTGTTAATTCTTCATCATCAGTTAGAAACCTAGGTGTGCTATTTGACCGCAAATCTTTCCTTTGAAAATCATACTTTAGTATCTGTAAACTATAAGTCCATCTTAAAAATATATACTAAATTACTAACTGGTGCTTTCAACCTCTAATGCAGAAATATTTAATTCAAGTTATGACTGCAAGGTTAGATTATTGCAAATGCTTATTGGGTGGTTGTTCTAACAGCTTAATAAAACAAACTTCAGCTAGTCCAAAACGCAGCAGCTGGTGAGTCCTTACTAGAACTAGGAAGCATGATCATATAGCCCGTTCTGTCAACACTGCACTGAAGCTCCTATCAAACATCGAATAGATTTTTAAAATCCTATTACTCACCTATAAAGCCCCGGGAATGGTTTAGTTCCTCGAATACTTTTGAGCGTAGCTCTTATCACATGATAGTCCTGAAATGTCCGCTAAGCTTCAAAAATCCTGGCCATTTGATAATACCTAGAATATCAAAATCAACTGCGGGCTAGCAGATCATTTCTCCTATTTAGCACCTAAACTTCTGGAACAATCTCCCTAACTTCTGTTCGGGAAGTTAGACACACTTTGCCAGTTTAAATCTAGATTAAAGACACATCTTTTAACTTTCTAGCCTCATTACATAACACACCAACACACCTTTTTATTATTCAAATCGTTAAAGTGATTTTTAGGTTGCATAGTTTAGGAATCAACGCAAGGATCGGGCGGTTTTCCGAAAGGCTTCCGATAATCGTAGATCAGTCAAGTTCGTTCGGAACCGAGACTCTTTCGCCTTTTCCACGCACAGCTCGTCTTCCAGCATCCGGTCGGTGTCCGAACGCCGGCACACGGAATGAGCTATGTCCTTCGTAATTACACTTCTGATGTCGCTTAGCTGTTAATAGGTAGAGGTGGGGAAAGCATCGACAGCTTTCATCCACGGCGCTCAAAGACGCTAGTGCCGTTTCTGTCGTCTCACAGGAAGGAAACCGGCCCACCAGATCCATTTGATAGCTTAATTATTTCTCCCAGACCGGAAAGAGGTTTAATTGAAAGCTCGTACGCATCTCCTCTAAACCATGAGAAAACAATCGCCGACGGTAGGGATTAAAATGTATGCATAACGTTATAAAACCATCAGTCTGTTTCGATTTAAAGGTCAGGAGCTAAGTACCGTAGTTTACATGAATATAAATCACAAACATGACGCCGTCAATTGAATCATTTGTTATATGCCTAACCTCAACGGTAATTATTTCGGCCAGCTGGATTATCGAAAAGCTTAAAAATACAAATCTAATGATGAAAAACGCAGCTTTAGTTCATTAGAGCACTTGCAAGGCTTCCGGGCGCCGTATTTAAAATAAAAAGACTTTAATGATGTTCATTAGTTCACTTTTCAGAAAAAAGGTACATGTTTGTATCTAAAGAGTCTATTTTGTCGCTAAAGGTACGTGATAGTATTTAAAGTGCACATATTTAAATCCATAGGTACAAAAGTGTATTCTTGAAAAGGCAATTGTTCCCAGTGACAGCTTTTGTACCTTATTTAACTCAATGTTTTCGTCAAAATCAACCAGAAATTGCATTGGACGTTATGGTCAAAAAGAGGTGCTATTATAAAGAGCTATCCATAAAATGAGCGACAGAAAGAACGCTGTATGCATGCAAATAATGATAATAAAATAAATAAAACTACATAAATGAATAAATCAAAGGTGCCAATAAAAAAGGTTTCATATGAATCTATATGAATACAAACTGTTTAAAAATAAAATTAATTAATTAAAAACTATTAAAAATTTTTATAAAAATAAAAAAATGGGCAAAAGTGTAATATTTAAAATAAAGTTAAAAACATAAACAAAATAATAAAAAATACAAGAAGAGTCAATGTTCAAGATTGGCAGGTGGATCACACATAATACTTATACCATAAATTAACTAAAAATAAATAAATACAAAAATGATTGAATTAAGCAGATGCCTTATCCAAAGCTTCTAATTTTTAAAACAGGCACAAAAGAAAAAAAAAATAAACCGTCTGGTTCACGGATCTCTGAAAGTACTGTCCACTTTTATGGAAGCAGATTTCCAATCACGCACATCCTATTTAAAAGTCCACATACATTTGCTTAATAGTACAAAACACTTACACGTACACTTCAACAATAAGAAACCAGAAAACAAGAAAATACTGGTCCTTCCACGACCCATTTATTTAATATTGGACGTGTATGTCAATGCTGCTGGTACGTACAAACCATCCTTCTCCACTAAAATCCAGTCGCATATCTATTTTTAGATCGTTTCTGGCTGATCTGTCCAGATTTCTTCTCCTGATTCAGGCCAGAAGACCTTTT
>NW_025048052.1:0-232 GCF_018831695.1 Puntigrus tetrazona | reverse complement strand
TAAAACGACTTCAATCAGCCATAATTGGTATTAGTGCAGAGACTGCTATACAAAGTCTCCAAACAATATTTATTTGCTTTTTAAATGAACTATGTGTACATAAAATAAAATGTTTAATTAAATTTAAATTTGTAAATTTAAATGAAAAAAGGGTCAATTTAAATAATGAATATATTTTAAAGAACATGTTTTAAATAATAATTTTCCAGGTTTTTTTTGTAGTTTTTTTTTG
>NW_025048051.1:0-604 GCF_018831695.1 Puntigrus tetrazona | reverse complement strand
ATTTGCAAACATGCCGCGTTTTATCACCCGTAACGGTTTCAGCATTACCTGTTTGACAGAATCCACGCGAGGCCGACGCTATGACCAAAGTGCAAGCAGAACTGGATGAAACCAAAATTATTTTGGTGAGCAAATACTGATGTGAACACTCTTTAATATACACTTTTGTGATTGTTTAGAGCCCTCTATTTCACCCACAGTGATACGGATGTGTAAGTGTGCTGTGATCGTGCACGTAAATGAGTTTAATGAATTTAATATGTGTTTCCCCAGCACAACACAATGGAGTCACTGCTGGAGAGAGGAGAGAAACTGGATGATTTAGTTCAGAAGTCTGAGCATCTGGGAAACCAATCAAAAGCCTTTTATAAAACGGTCAGTACTTTTATATGAAACGCAGCAACAGAACAAGCGATTTATGAGGATGTCGTTACTGCTATACATTTAAAAGCTTCATTAGTGCTTGTTTCTGAAACACTTACTCTTCAGATCCCTAAAAGCAAGTATTAAACCTAGCAGCTACCATAAGACAAGGCACCCGAAATGATATATTACACATCTTCTGAAATGTTAGAATAAATATGCAAACAAGGAATTATCTAAT
>NW_025048050.1:1012500-1033153 GCF_018831695.1 Puntigrus tetrazona | reverse complement strand
CCTTCACGTTAATCAATCCGTTGTGTCATCACCACATAAAGCCTGGGCTGAGAAAAGCACATCGTTTAAAGGCTTTCCAGCGTTTTGGGGGCTGAAACTCAGAGGCTTCACCTTGCCTTCTAGCTCAGTAACACAGAGAGAGAGAGAGGGCAGAGAGAGAGAGGAGAGAGACAGAGAGAGTGAGAGAGAGAGAGAGAGAGAGAGAGACAGAGAGAGAGAGAGAGAGAGAGAGAGAGAGAGAGAGAGATAGAGAGAGAGAGAGACAGAGAGAGAGGAGAGAGAGAGAGAGACAGAGAGAGAGAGAGACAGAGAGAGAGAGAGAGAGAGAGAGAGAGAGAGAGAGAGAGAGAGAGAGAGAGACAGAGAGAGAGAGAGAGAGAGAGAGAGAGAGAGAGAGAGAGAGAGAGAGAGAGAGAGAGAGAGAGAGAGAGAGAGAGAGAGAGAGAGAGAGAGAGAGAGAGAGAGAGAGAGAGAGAGAGAGAGAGAGAGAGAGAGAGAGAGAGACAGAGAGAGAGAGAGAGAGAGAGAGAGAGAGAGAGAGAGAGAGAGAGAGAGAGAGAGAGAGAGAGAGAGAGAGACAGAGAGAGAGAGAGAGAGAGAGAGAGAGAGAGAGAGAGAGAGAGAGAGAGAGAGAGAGAGAGAGAGAGAGAGAGAGAGAGAGAGAGAGAGAGAGAGAGAGAGAGAGAGACAGAGAGAGAGAGAGACAGAGAGAGAGACAGAGAGAGAGAGAGAGAGAGAGAGAGAGAGAGAGAGACAGAGAGAGAGAGAGAGAGAGAGACAGAGAGAGAGAGAGAGAGACAGAGAGAGAGAGAGAGAGAGAGAGAGAGAGAGACAGAGACAGAGAGAGAGAGAGAGAGAGAGAGAGAGAGACAGAGAGAGAGAGAGAGAGAGAGAGAGAGAGAGAGAGAGAGAGAGACAGAGAGAGAGACAGAGAGAGAGAGAGAGAGAGAGAGAGAGAGAGAGAGACAGAGAGAGAGAGAGAGAGAGAGAGAGAGAGAGAGAGAGAGAGAGAGAGAGAGAGAGAGAGAGAGAGAGAGAGAGAGAGAGAGAGAGAGAGAGAGAGAGAGAGAGAGAGAGAGAGAGAGAGAGAGAGAGAGAGAGAGAGAGAGAGAGAGAGAGAGAGAGAGAGACAGAGAGAGAGAGAGAGAGAGAGAGAGAGAGAGAGAGAGAGAGAGAGAGACAGAGAGAGAGAGAGAGAGAGAGAGAGAGAGAGAGAGAGAGAGAGAGAGAGAGAGAGAGAGAGAGAGAGAGAGAGAGAGAGAGAGAGAGAGAGAGAGAGAGAGAGAGAGAGAGAGAGAGAGAGAGAGAGAGAGAGACAGAGAGAGAGAGAGAGAGAGAGAGAGACAGAGAGAGAGAGAGACAGGAGAGAGAGAGAGAGAGAGAGAGAGAGAGACAGAGAGAGAGAGAGAGAGAGAGAGAGAGACAGAGAGAGAGAGAGAGAGAGACAGAGAGAGAGAGAGAGAGAGAGATAGGAGAGAGAGAGAGACAGAGAGAGAGACAGAGAGAGAGAGAGAGAGAGAGAGAGACAGAGAGAGAGACAGAGAGAGAGAGACAGAGAGAGAGAGAGAGAGAGAGAGAGAAGTAAAAGTTATTTTATTTCAGATAAATATATAAAAATATAGACATATAAAAATGCATTTTCTGAACATTATCATAATCAATTAAATATTTTTTGAATCAACGATATTCTCATTTAAAATAATAAAAATAGTTGTTTAAATAAAATAAACGCTAACTGAACTAAAATAAAATAAAACAAAAATGAAGTTGCAATGGCAACTTTATCATTTTCTCCTAAAACTGAAACCGTAAAATAAAGTATAAAAAAATGAACCTACTTTATTTCACTTAAATATGTGTACACACATAAAACATTGTATTTTATTGGATGCAATACAAATCATTTTTGCAGCTAACTCAAAATGATAAAATAATAAAAAAATATATAAAATAAACATTTTTAAAAATACATTTTATTAAAATAAATATTTTATTTCATTTTAGCTAGTTGCTAGCTCAACATTTCTCATTTTTATTTAGTTCAACTTGAAATAAGCACAAAAGTAACAGTGTGAAATAAACATAAATTAATCATATATTAAAAAAATAATATTAATAATTTCAGCAAATAAATAACTAAAACTGAGTACTAAAATTTAAAATATAAAACTGATTTAAAATATTTATACTTAATTAACACCGCACAGTTCAAACGCTACGTTATTGTGTGTTTATTTATTTATGTTTTTGGGGTTTTTGCAGGATGCCCGGACACAGAAGACGGCTGCAGAAACCTCCTTCAGTGTTTTCCAAGGATGCATGCGTCCTCATCCGACGGACAGCGCTGTGCTGACCTCATTCGAGTGCAGCAGATGCTGTTTGGGAATTTCAGCGCAGCTGCAGATGGACATGTGTGGGATCATTCGACAGGTAAGCGCTTTAGGCTTTACATTTTCATCCTCGCTAAATATATGTGTTCGGCCGATTACGTTAAAGCAGAGATGAATTAGCCGGAGAAACGGCGCTGAATACCGATTGGCTGAAAGAAGCAGATGATAAGCCTCGGGAGAAACTGCCCTCATTTAAATATTTATCCATCCGATCGATCGCAATCGCTTACTTTTTGCATTTTATAAATGCAACTTTTTGTTCCCAGTTTAGTTGGAAAGGTCATGCGGCACGCAAAAACTGCTTCTGGACTCACTTTATTTGTTGTTTAACAGTATTTTGCATCGCTGTGACGTGAATGCTATCTTAAATTCTGCTTGTTAAGGAGTTTTTAAGGCATTCATTTGATTTGAAATGATAAAAAAGTAATATTTTCGAATTTAAAACGGTTTAAAACTGAAGATGCTTACGAAATATAATTGTATTATTATTATTACTTTTTATATTATAAATGCAATTATATTTTTGTATATATTTTTATTAATATAAATGTTTTATAATTTATTTTAAACATAATAATAATAATTGTATGAATTAATATCCGCCAATATCAGAGATTTCTTTATTTTTGCATAGCATTATGCAGTTCAAAGTGTAAAATACTATCAAATATTCACTATTTCATTACTGAATCACTTCTGATCACTTTTATCATTACAAACATTTAATACTTACTTTTATGCTGCATTATACCTTTGTAACTCTCTTAATATTTTTGTGTTTATATTTTTGTGTTTACATTTTTTTGTATTTTATTTTATTTTATTTTATTTTTATTTTATTTTTTCACACCCAGCTGCGTTTTTAAATGAGCTCTTAAATATGCACATAATGGTGACTCGTGGCGCTTTGCATTAAACCTTTTTAAAAAATAGTCAAAAATCGATTTCAAGTTTGACGTTGATTAAACACGCAGGAATAAAGAGAGAGGACTGTGTTTTCCATTGACGAGGCTAAAAAGGAGATGCTGTTCTGCCAAGTCCACGTTGTTCTCAAACATCAGGCGGGCTAGTGCGCACCTAGTGCAGTGTGTCATACTAGACCTAACAAACAGTGCATACTGCCTAGTGATTGTGTTTCTGCCCGCCTGACCCTGCTCTGTTTCTTTGAGAGCGCGGCGAGTCTGTTTTTGTGGACAGCTCTTTTCTTCTGTGTGTTTGATGGCCGACGGAGTGAAGGGAAAGCCGAGGCGCTCCAGTGAATATTGTGTTTGCCGCCGCTCTGGGTTCTCGCTTATGCTCTGAAAGGTCCCGCTTTCGCCTGTCGCTACTGTAAGACTTCTGGGATTGCTGTTTGCTTGTTTGTTTAAACGGTTTATTGTGTTTTTAGTGATGTTTGCAAAGCTATTGCAGCATATAGTCAGTGATCGCTTCTGCGCTGTTCGTGGCATGAATATCTCAAATTGCACGGCTTGTTAAGGACATCTGTTTTTACAATTATTTTAAATTTTTTGATTATTTGTGTTATCAAATGATTAAATGCATTCCAAATAATAGCTTTGCTTACTTATCACGTGTGTGTGTGTACAGGTATTTATAAAATGCATATATATTTTAAAAATATATTCATGGATTTATATGTATAGTGGTATAAATTATAAGATGTATAAATACTTTTATATAAAAACTTTTTTCTTAATTATATACATGCATTTATATATATATATATATATATATATATATATATATATAATATGTATATAATATATTTACAGTATACATAAATATATTATATTATGAATGGTTTGACAGAACTAAAATATTTGTTATATATAAGTTCACGCTTTGTTATTGTAAAAACACAAATGTTAATTTAATAACACTGATAAATGTAATTTTCTGACATGTAAAGAAGTGTATATTTAACAATTCTCTGAATTAATATACATGTTTTATTCTTTACACTAAAGAAATTAAGTAAAAAAATTATAGAATATTATATTATATAATTTTATTGTAATAATATAATATATATATATATATATATATATATATATATATTATAATATTATATAATATTAAAGAAAATATTATAATATTATTTCAGTCTCTACTTATTTGTTTTTATATTAGATTTTTTCTAAATTTTGCATTTAATTATTGTTGTAGAATTTGGACCAGCTTTTCTGTGTGGCATTACAATGTTTCTTTTTAATTTAAAAAAATGTGTTTGAAATGTAATGGTCATTTTATCGTTTGTTTTTGTCACTCGTAGTAGTTTATGTTTTTATTAAGGAAATATTTAGTTTTTAGTTTTAGTTTGAGTTATCTTAGTGTATCACATAAAAAAATGCATTTAAAATTTTATAAACATAATTTTTATTTCATTTCAAGTAATACATTTTTTAATGGTTTTAATTTTAGTTTTCATTAACTGTATGTACCAGACACTACATTATATTTGACTAATCACCGCTTCTTGATATGAACAGGATGCTGCTCAAGCGTGGCGCCACGGCGGTTTGAACGAAGCTCGCCTCATTATCGCTCCTCTCTCGCTCCATGCAGAAACTGCAGCTCCACTGCGAGGGTTATTACCTCGGCTGAAGGCCTGTAGGTTGAGCTCGAATAAAATCGCTGGCCATAACTAAGAATTATGGGCTGGCAGCGGCTATCACTGTCTTTACACGCGGCCCGTGTGAACCCAAGGGCCAGAGCGCTTTATTAAACCCCATCAAAGATAATACGTCTGGAAGTCTAAAGTTGAGCTTGTAATGATCTCCAGTAGAAAAAGACTAGCGCACGCGCCCACTTTCACACTCTTTATACGCATCGATACTGTATGAAGGACCTGCCATCTTCTAGTGTGATACATTGATCGATTACTGAAATAAACGCCAAGCCTTTTGATTCTGAGAACGCACCAAATGTAAAGGCTGCAGTCATTTATTTATTTCATATTCGCTTTGTTTTCCTGATCATGGCCGCATTTTTCTGAAACATCGCGAACTGGCTTGAAGAACAATGACTTGCTCTAAAAACTAGGAAATATTTTATTTTCAGAAAATTGTGATCATTGAAGCATCTAAGGCCTTGAAATTGTCAAAATTGTCTTCTTGATTTCAACAAGCAAATATATGGTAGGAAATGGTTAGTGTGCGTATTAATCGCTTAAAAATAAAAAAAAGTTTATATATAAATCTGCCAGTTATATATAAAAAAAGTTATATATATATATGTATATATATATATATATATATATATATATATATATATATATATAAACTTTTTTTAAATATATTTAAATATTTTAAATATATTTATAAACTTTTTATATATATATTTACATATGATATAATATTTGTGTAAATACACATACATGTAAAAGATTGTAAATATTTTGTGTGTATTTATATATACATAATAAATATACACAGTACATAACACATATATTATGTAAACAAAAACTTTCATTTTGGATGCGATTAGCACTAATTATATTGTTTACATTCTTTTATTTTTCTCTTTTATATTTTTTTATAGTTAGTTCCTGAATCTGACACTGCTGTCCCATCAGAACAGACTTTTAATAATTAATTAAAAAAAATATTATGACTATTTTTCTTTCATAATAGATTGATCATTGAAGCATCCAACTTCTAATGAATTTAACAGTTTTCTGTCTGAAGCACAAGATATTAACGACCAAATACATGCATTAGAATAAATCTTTTATTTATTTGACGCTTTCGTTTATGCACGATTACACACTTGACTTCACAAGGTTTAAAAACACCCCAGACAAAGTGTGGTTGTGATGATATCAGCAGAAATCCGTATCATTTTTTGGTGCAGATTCTGTGCGCTCAGGCAGCTTCACATTACCACTGAAGACCAGCGGTAATCATTTTCATTTGAATTACGTAATAATGTCAATATACACCTGATAAAGTTGAGCTCCTCTTGGAGGAACTGGACCGTGACGTCCGTGAGAAGCGCCCAGCCTCTGGACAATCCTTCAGGAGGCTTGAGTAATATATCAAGCCAACGCTTCAATAAACTGCTGATATTTTATGAATCGTTGTCTCTGCATAATTAGCCGATATTGTCCAAAATCCCACTTTTCTAAGGTATCTCCAACTTTTGGAGGGCTTTTTATTCTTTGTGTTTATTTATCGTTTTTGCAAGAGCGGATTCAGAATAACCCGTATTTCCAAGAAGATGTTACTTACAGCGTTTCTGAACGAGTTTTTCCGCCCTGAAGATTTGCGGCGTTGAGGTGGCACCCGAGGAAGCAGCTTTGTTTTCCAGGGACGCGGAGGAGTGCCGAGTGAGTGTTACAGTAAAGGTGAATAATGGACCGAATAAAGAGGAGTTTCTGCTCTGTCCACACTCGCGCTCCTCCTCAGCTCCGGCAGGAAGTCCCGCCCCAGCAGTTTCAAGAGCCAATGGCGTTATTGATCCGAGGCTTTTCCTACAGGAGCATGCCCGCTTACCTTAAGGAGCGCATAGCCGCGAAAAGAAACCAAACAAAAGAGGTAATGAGTGTGAAGTGCCATTGAGTCGCGCCCATTCAAGTCCTCTCACGGCGGTAAAAAGAGCCTCATGCCCACAGATCCTGTGTTTTGTGTTTATGCAGAACTGCCTTTCTTCGCTCGCTGTCCCGTTCTGCAGTGTTTCCTGATCTACCGCCCGCTTATCATCCACCCGTCCTGCGCTAATTTCTTTTTGCGTTTATCTAGTGCACTTGTATTCCGGTGTCACTGCTACATTTGCATTTATTCAGCAGGGTTTTCCTAGCTTGTTTTTTTTTTAAGTGGCCCTATTATGAGTGATGGTTTCGTAAACTACAGGTTGATGCACGCGAGGCCGAAAAACACGCTCATTGTCTAATAATGTGCATTTATGTTTACATTACGATTCCTCCTTTGCTCTCATTTTCATCCCATCATGCCTGTAATGTCTGATTAGTTCGGTGCTGCTTAGTGTACAGCCGTTATCGGGAAACGGCTCTAAAAGCGCCACCTGGTGGTGAAGAATCAATTAGCATTTTCATTCAGACCAACAGGTTTCACGCTGACGCCATCATGAAACAGCGTGGGATTGGGTATTAAAACAGGACTCGTTTCAATGACTCAGAGAGACCATAACTTTATACACGGTACACATTCAGATTTAAAACTTTCATTCATTTAGATCTGTGTCACTTCACAAAAGCTCATTTTCAAAAGTGTAAAGACAAGTAAAACGTTACAAAAGATTTCCATTTCAAATAACTTGCATTTTTTCTGGTCATCAGAGAATTACGGGAAATAAAATGTTTCATTGTCCACAACAATACTGGGCAGCACAACTGTGTTCAACATTGATACAAATCAGAAATGTTTCTTGAGCAGCGAATCAGTATATTAGGATGATTTCTGAAAATACGGCTTTGGTCACAGAAATAAATTGTATTTTGAAACTTTTTGAAACTTGAAACTTGAAAATTTTTACAGTTTTTACTATAAGCTGAGACTCAAAAACCTCACGTAATAAGTTGGTTGACTACATAATTGCACATAGTTGACATTAAATTTCCATATTTTTACAGGATATTATTCATCATTGAAGCATCTGGAGTCTTTATAACAAAACAATATATATATATATATATATATATATATATATATATATATATATATATATATATATATATATATTATATATTATAATATATATTATATACACATATATATATATATATATATATATATATATATATATATATATATTTTTTTTTTTTTTTTTTTTTTGATTAATCGTGCAGCCCTATAAAAACAAAACAAGCTTTTTTTTTTTGTTTAGTTGATATATATATATATATATGACCATAATAATAATAATAACAATAATAATAAAGAACACAGTCTGATTGCTGCACTTGAATGTAATGCGTGAAAAGCTCAAGCAGTGCTGCGTCATGAGTCTGTACAGTAAATGAAGTCTTTTTCCTTCTTTTCAGCACAAACACGCCCTCCTTTGTATGCAAATTAGTCTTGAGGCGTATTCACCAAACTCAGCATCGTTTGCCTGCTGCAATTAACACTGCGCTTTTAGCAGCCACCTAAAGCAAGAATTAGTTGTTTTGATGTTTTATGCACTTTGCGTTGATCACGGCAGCAGTAATTCATTAAACAATGATCAAACGTTCCTATCCAAACATCCAGTAAAGTTCAGCGTGCTTTCCGCATTTTAAAAAGCTGTTTTTGATGTCGCTGCCATACAGTTACAGTAAAATGTCGTAAACTGTGGAACTCCGAACTGATCCACGAAACAAGAAATTGCTTTAGGTTTGTTTTGTCTTATAAGCTCTTTAGTTTAGTATCGACAGCTTTAAAGGAATCATTTACTCAAAAATGGCATTTACGGAAAATGTGCTCATCCTCAGGCCATGAGTTTCTTTCTTCATTAGATTTGGAGAAATGTAGCATTTCAATTAATTGAATTCCCAATCCCAATTACAATTACACAATCATTCAAAGCGGCAATAAATCGTTCAAAAGTTTTATTCTGTGTGCTTTTCCTTTTTTTACATTTTTAGTATAGCGTTATAATACTGTGCATACTTTCACTTTTTTTATTTAAAGAAGAAACCAATGTGGCGTACAGTTCACATTTGAGACTTAATACTATAGCTTTTCTGTTTTCATCTAAAAATATGGCATTCCGTTGCTTCAAGCAATGGTGTGAACCTCATTCGATGTCATTTGTAATTATCATAATTGTTATTGCAAATACAATTTCAAGGGAATGTACGAGAATTATGATTTTTTTTGTGCCCTACTGAGCAGTGAATGGGTGCCGTCAGAATGAGAGTCTGAGAAAACAAAAGCCGCAGGCTTGTAAGAAACCAATCCATCATTAAGACGTTTTTAACTTCAAGCCATCGCGTCTGGCTAAAATGTAAATCTTTAAAGCTTTTTATTGTATTACAATCATACAGTCTGAATCAGGAGAGAAATCTGCACGGATCGAGAACCAATTACGAGCCAAAACAGTCCAGACTGGTGTGTGTTCACTAAAGGAATCGTTATTATGAATCAAGGACTCGGGAGTAATGTTAAAACATGTGGATTGGATTTCCTTCATACAACCCCACAGCTTTTGTCTCCTCCAGATGTCACCGCTCCGACGGCACCCATTCACTCCAGAGCATCCATTGCCGAGCAAGCTACATCTCTCCAAATGCGACGCCTAAACGAACTCCCTACGCCTTGAGTTGCAGGAAAGCGAGCACGGTTTTTTAGCGAATCAAATGAATGATTGGGCGAACTCCAAAACGAAGCGCCGCATGTTTGCATCTCTCTTCCCGCTGTTTTCTGCTGATGAGGTCGGCTGAAGGTCGCATCATTGGCCTGGCTTCTGTCCGTCCTAATTCCCTCCGCTTGACCTTTGACCCCCCCCCCCAGGCTGGAGGTGCGAGTCCGTCAGGTTTCCCCGCACCTGCTGCACTTGTCTTTCACGAGATGACTCGAGCTCAGCGGGCCGCCGGCGGCTGTCACCTCTCTGTGATTAGGGTCACGCCGCGCGACCTTTGGCTGCTGTCGAGGAGGGCTGAGTATCGAGGAGCGACGCGAAGGGCGCTGCGTCTCGACGCCGTCAAGCTGCTGCTCGGAGCTCGCTCTCCTCGCACGCATTCAGCTTCAGCTGATTTATTTTCTCTTGTGTCCTGCAGCAGAGGCGGGGGGGGGTTTATGTCGGGTTTTATTGTTCATGAAACTCACTGAAATTCCTCCGATTTCCTTCACCACAAAACACGCCGTCTCCTTTCAAACGGCACGCTGTGCATCCTTAGGTAAGCATTAGTAAACACGCAATTCATCCTTTAGAAATCATTTAATAACCAACTTTAATATGCCTTGTTAGTGAGCATATATATAAAGTTTAATAATTATATTTTCATGCTTTATTAATGATCAATTTATCATATTTACAAACCAGTTGTTTAGGAGCAGTCAGTGTTTAATAAGATTATTTAGAAAGTCTAATTCAAATGTATGTTAATAAATCTTATTTAGACACATGATAATAGTTTCTTAGTGTGTTAATAAATGCATTTTTTTCTGTTAGGAGCTTTTAAATCTGCTTTATAATAAATCTGCTTATAAATCAAGAACAAGGATGTGTTTATAAACTGCTTTCTAATGACTATTAATGTTGGATCAATGCTTTATAAAGTATGAACTGATTTTTTACTAATCCTCACCATTCATAGCATGCAGTTATTATAGTGTTACCGATTATTTTTAATCTGTTTTTACTGAATTTATACGTTTTAAGACTGAAGCTCTGTTCGGGAAATAGAATTAAATAGAATTTTAAAATCTCCTTTTGATGTACATTTACTGAAAATGTATCTCACAGCGATGTCCTTAGATTTTTCAACGATAGACTATAATTGTACTTCTTTATAAAATCTTCTTTATTTAAGAATTTCGGGATGTTTTGGCTGAAAACAAAGCTAGAGAAGCGTTTTTTTGCATCGTGTGGTCGTTCGAGTTCTCTTGGGGCTTCTTTCTTGCATGTTTCCTTTAGAAAAGCGGTCATAGTTTATATGCAGCTTGCCGAATTGTGATTGGTTTTTCTTGCAGAACACAGGCAACTGTTCGGACACCTAAACTGCTAGTTTTCTAGTTTGTTTCTTATATTTGTGTGTCATCTCCGGTCTCCCAGCTGATGTGTCCTTCAGGCTGAGATGCTAGAGGAATATCATACTCCCAGATGTCAACCCTTATTCATTAGCCCAGACCTCATTTCTTAAAAAAACATCTGTCCAATTTTATTTAAAGTCAACATGGGTTGAAATTTGGCCCCGTTTACTTTATTTAGACATGTTTATGTCTTATTGTGAAATCAGTGCATGTTATTCTAAAAATAATGTCTGCCTTCGTAGTCTTTCATGAAAAATGAATGGCTTGCTCTAACACATTTAGTTTCTGTCCTAAGCGCCGCAGAGAGAAGTTATAAAAAGGTCGTTTAAAACGTTTTGCACTGCAATAAACCCTGACTAACATTACACTTCAAAAGAAATGAATATTTGGTAACAGGTGTCATTTGTTATCATTAGTTACTGTATTAACTAACTATCTATCTATCTATATCTATCTATCTATCTATCTATCTATCTATCTATCTATCTGTCTGTCTGTCTGTCTGTCTGTCTATCTATCTATCTATCTGTCTATCTATCTCTGTCTATCTCTATCTATCTATCTGTCTATCTATCTGTCTATCTATATATATATCTATTTATCTACTGCAATAAACCCTGACTAACATTACACTTCAAAAAGAAATGAATATTTGGTAACAGGTGTCATTTGTCTATCATTAGTTACTATATTAACTAACTATCTATCTATCTATCTATCTATCTATCTATCTATCTATCTATCTGTCTGTCTGTCTGTCTATCTATCTATCTATCTGTCTATCTATCTCTGTCTATCTCTATCTATCTATCTGTCTATCTATCTATCTGTCTATCTATCTATCTATCTGTCTATCTATCTGTCTATCTATCTATCTATCTGTCTATCTATCTATCTATCTGTCTATCTATCTCTGTCTATCTCTATCTATCTATCTGTCTATCTATCTGTCTATCTATCTGTCTATCTATCTATCTATCTATCTATCTATATATCTATCTATCTGTCTATCTGTCTATCTATCTATCTATCTATCTATATATGTTGCATTAACCTATGTTAACAACTTGTGATTTTAATAGTATTATTCTTAGTTCAGATTAACTATTGTTGTTAACTAATGAACCTTATTGTAAAGTGTTACTGAATATTCGTATTCAGCGAAGATGTACTAAATTGATCAGGAGTGGCAGTACAGAAAATAATAATGTTCTAAGGATTTAAGATAATTGGTCAGAATATATATTTCAAATAAATGCTCTTTCTTGTCAAAACATTTAAGAACATAATGTAGCATGGCCTCCATATGGAAATGAAATATGGAACAGAGTCCAACACCAATAATTATGTTTATTAAGCAGCCAATCAGTATATTATTATGATTTCTGAAGGACCTCGTGACACCGAAGACTGGAGTGATGATGCTGAAAATACAGCTGCGATCGCTGAAATAAATGAATCGCATAAAAACTGTTATTTTAAAGGAATAGTTCACCCAAAAAACTCGAGGACTTCCAAACCTGTACGGGTTTCTTCTCCGAACACAAAGGAAGATTTTGAAGAACGTTTGCAACCAGGCTGTTTCGGTCACCATTGACTTCCGTGGTATTTTCTTTCCCTACTACGGAAAAAAGTTCCCTTTTGGATGAACTCTTTCTTTAAATTGTATTTCAGCAGAAGTAGGACTATAGTTATAGTAGACCCATTTAAAGTCTTCATGTGTATTCATCTCAGCTCCTCTCGTCAGAGCAAACGCAACCGTTTGGAAAGCCGTGCTCGCGTTTATCCTTTCTGTGTGTTTCTCTCAGCAGCGTGTGTGTGTGTGTGTGTGTGTGTGTCTGATCGTTACTTGCGGTGGCAGATTACAGGAGAACAGAGGAGTCCGGCCGCGGCGCGGTCCGTGTGAAGCCCTGCGTCCCTGCGACGGGACCGCCGCCAGCAAAGAGTCGCGCTCTCAGTATGCCGCGGCGCGTGCGCCGCCAAAAAGCGCGGTTTGAAGCGCAGAATGAAAGACACACACTGATCCTGTTCCGATTATAAAGCTACAAAGCGTGAAACCGAGCGGAGAGTGTATCTGTCCCGACCGGCGAAAGCACAAAGAGCGTTTGAACGGCTCTTCTTAGACCATCGTTGTGGTCACAAATGGAAATCTGGTGAAAGATGCGGACTGTAAAGCGAGCGCTGGTAACACGAGCATGCAGATCATCCCGAGGGAGCTGGGAGAGGCTGGGAATTGTTTTTTCGGCTCAGGCAAGGGCGTTGTGAGATGACTAGAAAGGAGTCGCTTTCAGAGGGAGACTGGAAGGTGTTTGTGGTCACTGGTTAACCTTGCTTTGCTCTCAGCAAAACTTTATAGCTTCTAAATCAAGGCGTCGTGGCAGAAATGATTATTAGCGGTGTTTGCTAAGTCAATCTTGAGGTTAATGGTGTGATGAAACCTCTAACACAAGGTATTAAAGTTCAGCATGCCACAGCGTGTGTGTGTGTGTGTGTGTGTGCGTGTCCTCGCTTCAGGACGTCGTGTTGATCCAGGGTCTCTGTGCCAAAAACCTGCATAAACCCTGCAAAAGTTCATCATTTAAGCTTAATAGGTTCATTAATAGCTTTTCAGGGCAGTGCTAAATAGAAAGGCAACATGCAATTTTTATGATCCCTCGTTTTACTTAATTATTAATGCTTTGCAGGTTCTGTGAGGTGTATGAGAACTTAATTTTTGGCGCATATTAAAGGCTTTGCATGCTTTTATAGTTAAGACTCCCTTATGCAAATGAAGTTGCATGTAGAAATACAGCACTAAGTAACAATGTAATCTCTTTTTGGTTAATAGTTTCGTGCATTTCTCCATGTAACATCTGAAAACCCGTTGCTCAGTGCTCATGCTTCTATCTGAATGAAACCGGTTCCTTACCTGCAGTAGATAAAGATGTCTGATTATAATAATGAAGCAGACATCGGGCAAGTTACCTCTCTCTTCCAAAGCGATGCTTTATGTGAAAAACATTCAAAACATAAATAACACAATGCTAGTAATTTCTTCTGTGAAACAAAGCACCCCGTTAGTCTTTTGGTAACACTTTATTGCACGTGTTGCACGCACTCACTATTATAATAACAATGCATTATATGCAACTAACACCAATCATACAGTAAGTACATGTAGTTACTGCAATTAATATAACCAGGACACCTCAGAATAAAGCCTAATCTGAATTGGGAGATATAAAGTCGCCATTGAGAGCAATAAGTCAGAACCGTGAAATGAAAAAAGTCCATTTGGTAGCATTTTTTGTGTTTCGTGGTGGAAGCCAGCCTCCATATTGCCTGTGATTTGCATACTGTCAGCGTTCGTCCTATATGTCAGTAAAAGAGCAGCGTCTCTGTTTCCCGCATCGGGATCAGATAAAGCCAACAGCAAGGTTTTCGCCCACAGAGGGCTGCATGTGTAACGCGAAACGACTGCGCTTCAGTGTATCTGATTGTCCTTGGGATCGCTCATCAAAAGTGATCTTTCATGTCCTGTTTTTTCGCCAGATGCTCGCCGAGTCGCTGTGAACACGGAGGGAGATGCTCGCAGTCGTGGAGCACGTTTCACTGCAACTGTTCTGCCACGGGCTACAGCGGAGCGACCTGCCACAGCTGTAAGAGCGCACTGATTCAGGGACTTTGACACCGTTTAGCCTCACAGTGATAATCAGTTCCTCAATTACGGAGCGCCAAATCAACATGGATCGATTTTGATATTTTGAACAGAACAACAGCATGCATTCACGTCCATATTAAGTTTAATAAGCTTGTTCATACACTGAACAGCATCTGTTAGGGCTTTTAGGGGAAATATTGATATATTTACTTAATAGTCCCAGCGTTTCTGTTTCTGTTCGGTGCTTGACACTTATTTTTTTCCAAGAGCACAATTTAGCTTTTATTTTGAAATATGCAGTATTTTTTTAAATCAAAGGCTTTAAATACATTTAAATGATCTTATCAGGCTGCTAGCAATTCATATTTGTCCGTCTGCAAATTTTAGATGCCGCTTAAGATGCCTCAAATTGCATAAAAGCACGAATGCATCGTGCTCGATCACTTATAGATGTGTTCGTGATTAATTGCATCCTTTGCAGCCTACAGTAGTTTTGGTATCTGGCGCGGTCTGAAACATATATATTTTCAGCTCATGTCGAGCGCTCACCTCAAGCGAGATCGAATCTCTCACGATATGAGGCCTGTAAGGAAACAATATAAAACACGACGCTCATTAGCTGCAGAGCTCCGGCTTTACACGCGCTTACGGAGTTACACGGCCCTCGATGAAGTGAAAAGACCGCTTTTGGTGCCGTAAGAGAGAGTGGAACAGATTTGGGCTGAAATGAAGCACACGTCACTCAAATGTTTAATGGCGGCTGCATTTAAGATGTTCACACTTGAGCTGTTTTAAAGGGTGAGCGTTATTGAGAGGGACTTTATAGAGCGGCCCCATAATTAGATCTCACAGAAAGCTGCTGTCAGTCAGAGGAGCGTTTGAGGTTTAAAAAATCAAAGGACATTTTTCTTTGCAGCACTGTAGCTGAATATATGAGCACTTTCTCTGTTTTAGATTTATTTATATGGGTTTAACGGGGCCTTGATGCCAACAAAATTGAAATTGAAACTAAGTAAAATTCTCCAGGTGTTTAGACAGATATTAGATTTTAAATAAATATGTAAAAATATATACAATTTATTTGTATAAATTTATAATTAATAAAAAAATTAATGTGAAATATTATTATTATTATTATTTAGGCTTTTAAGGAAAATAATAATACTTTTATTTATTTATTTATTTATTATTTATTTTTATTACTAGGCTTGTGATCAGGTTATTTTAAAATCTGTCCACACAAATATATATTTATAATAACAAATAAACAATTATACATATAATAGAAGCTGATTAGTCTAGTTTTGCTTTCAATGAAAAATATATTACCAATTAAAATTAAACAAACAGCATTTTTTACACAATATGCAAGGGTGTGTGCTTATATATATATAAATTACAATTCTGGGCCTGTTATAAAGCTTTATTAGTTCTCTTAATCTCAAATTTGTCCGCCATAATAATTCTCTTCTATCTCATGCGTTTAAAATATGAAACAGATTGCATATAGATTGTAATTATTTTCCTCGAAAGCGAAACCTACAGTAATCCATTTCCTCCCTAAGCACCTTAATAGATAGTTAACTTCCCCGCTTATGTTACATCGTGAATTCAGAGCCACGAAACAGATGCAGATGGCCACAATTAAAGCTGCTTCGTTTGCCTGAGCGCGTGCAAAATTGATGGCGGCACACTTCAGATGAAACACTGCCTCCGTTTCACAAAACAAATACGATTCCCAGCGTTTGCCTCGCGTAACACCACGACGTACACTTTTAGACTACTGGAAAGAAAACATAAAAAAGCCTTTTTATTATTTAAGTATTTATTTATTTTTACTGTATTGCACTGTTTGCTGTGAATTGTACATTTTTATTATATCTTTGAAAATCACTTCTTCAAAGTCACGTTTGTTTCTCCACAGTTTTATTCATATCTATATTCTGAAGGTTTTTATAGATGGGTTTGTCTATTTTCCTGAGCAATATTTAACATTTTAGGTTTAGATTAAGATTATAATGCATATATATATATATATATATATATATATATATATATATATATATATATATATATATATATATAGATAGATAGATAGATAGATAGATAGATAGATAGACAGGCAGACAGATAGATAGATAGATAGATAGATAGATAGATAGATAGATAGATAGACAGACAGACAGACAGATAGATAGATAGATAGATAGATAGACAGACAGATAGATAGATAGATAGATAGATAGATAGATAGATAGATAGATAGATAGATAGACAGGCAGACAGATAGATAGATAGACAGACAGACAGACAGACAGACAGATAGATAGATAGATAGACAGACAGATAGATAGACAGACAGACAGATAGATAGACAGACAGATAGATAGACAGACAGACAGATAGATAGATAGACAGACAGACAGACAGACAGATAGATAGATAGACAGACAGACAGATAGATAGACAGACAGACAGATAGATAGATAGATAGATAGACAGACAGATAGACAGACAGACAGACAGACAGACAGATAGACAGACAGACAGACAGATAGATAGACAGACAGACAGACAGACAGACAGATAGATAGATAGACAGACAGACAGATAGATAGATAGATAGATAGATAGATAGATAGACAGACAGATAGACAGACAGACAGATAGATAGATAGACAGATAGACAGATAGATAGATAGATAGACAGACAGATAGATAGATAGACAGACAGACAGACAGACAGACAGACAGATAGATAGATAGATAGACAGACAGCTAGATAGATAGATAGATAGACAGACAGACAGACAGACAGATAGACAGATAGATAGACAGACAGACAGACAGACAGATAGATAGATAGATAGATAGATAGATAGATAGATAGACAGACAGACAGACAGATAGATAGATAGATAGATAGATAGATAGATAGATAGATAGATAGATAGATAGATAGATAGATAGATAGATAGACCGTTCTGTTTAACATGTAATAACATTTTTCAGGGTGTGAAAAGAAAAAGGGATGTTTTAATGTGAGTTTTTCACACGTCTCTTGAACGGATCTCAACTTTATGCTCAGAAGGAAAGTGTGAACACACAGGGGTTGAAGAGCGTCTCTGTTATCATTCACAGCGCTGAACGTACACATCTTCACCTCATTATCTCTGCTTCTGTGTTTACAGCCGTTTACGAGGCGTCGTGTGAGGCGTACAAACACAAAGGAAACACGTCAGGCTTCTACTACATCGACGTGGATGGAAGCGGCCCCATCAAACCTCAACTAATCTACTGCAACATGTCAGGTGAATCTCCCGCAGCGAAGCCCAAGTGATTAAATCCCTTTAAACACTCCGTAATTGGGACTTTAATCCACAGCTTTTGATCCTTCACGCGCCGTGTCACACCCCGCGGAGGAAGTCAGCTGTGACACTCGCCAAAAACACACACTTTAGAGGGAGCCGACAGATCCAGCTTTGACGTTCGCTCGCACAAATAAAGCTGGGAAAGGCTTTTACCGCCTGATGCCACGGAAGAAGCTCTTTAGAAAAGCGTCCCGTCACCTCCTCACTTCTGCTTTGTTAAAGTCGATATGAAATTTAAATGGGCTCTCTTAATACTCATTGCCGGTCTTATTGTGCGCGATTCATCAGAGCAGTTTTCTTCTGAAGATCAAGTGTCTTGTGTTTCTTCGTAACCGTCTCTAAAATGACGTTTCTTCTTCATCCAGGCGGTTCCTCACGATTACGTACATATTTTCTCATTTTGTATCCAATTTCACATCAGTGTTATTAATGTACCGTTATTTAAATTTTTTACATTTTAGTTTAAATGGTCTAAACTTTAAATTTTTTTTTATTATTATTATTTTTATTAGTGCTGTCAAGCGATTAATCACATCCAATTCTATATATTTATTATGTACATCTAAAGACACACATACAGCATACATTTAGAAAATATTTGTGTATTTCTATCATATTTCTATGTAATTCTATCATATATAAATATATCACATATATATAAACTTAATATTTTTTTTCTTAAATATATGCATGCATGTGTTTGTATATATACATACTCAATATACACAGTACATAACGCACATATAATATGTAAACAAAAACCTTTTTGTTTTAATGTGATTAATCGTTTGACAGCACAAATTTTTAGTTTAGTTTTAATATAACTTTAAATAGAATTGTCTTTTACATTTTTATTCTATTATATATTACAAAATACTATTATAGTAATGTCTCAAATATATATATATATATACTTATTCATGTATTTACGTTTATTTAGTTGAATGTAAATATTTTAATAATATTACATACATTTTAATAATAATTTTGCAATCGTATGTACAGTTACAGTATTTATATTTTTATATTTTCACCTTGCATTTTAATTTAATTTGCTGCCTTTTTATTTCATCATTTCACGTAATATTTATTCATCTAATAATATTAGAAATATTCTTTTTTTCTCATTTAAGGACGTTTAATATTAAAACGGACAATAACGATGACTTTTAGTTCACGCTTTCAGCATTTTAAAAGTAGAATCATTACGAAACATCAGTCTTTTTTTCGTTTATTTCCCAAGCCTTAGGTTCTTGGTGACTCTCTGGAGGTCACGTGACTTGCGCCCGGGGTGAAACGGACGGAGCTCTGAGCGAAAACGTCGCCATTTCAGCCTTTTCATCGTTCAAATCCCTCTTTTCCCCGCAGATAAAGCGTGGATGGTGATCCAACATAATAACACGGAGCTCACCAAATTAAAAGCGTCCTCCGGGATGAATCAGCATTTAGCCCACTTTAACTATTCGGCGACGCCGGAGCAGATCCGGCGATAATTACCCAGGCGGAGCACTGCGAGCAGGAGCTCTCCTACCACTGCAAGAAGTCACGGCTCCTGAACACGCCAGGTAAGCCCTTTTTATTAGGACTATCGATCGCCCCCTCCCTACGAAAGGTCAGGCTTATTAAAACCTCGCTCCATCCACAGACGCGCGGCGCTTAGGCAAACCACTCAAATTGATTGTTACGCGCTCGGTTTACGGACAGCTCAGTTATTTCCCCGCTCTCTTTTTTTTTTCTGTCCCGCGAATGTTGAATTAATTGCGAGTCACCTTTAGGGTGGATTATTCATGTGCGTTCGCGCCTTTGAAGAGCTTTGTTTGTTTGGCGTGGGTCGAGGCGGGCGGTAAACACCCTCGCATGCTAATCACCTCCATTAGTGGGGTTCTTGATGAGACGAGGAGAACAAGAAAAGCTGGAGCTAATAAAAATGACTGAAAGTCACTGGCGAGATCTTCATGCGTTCTCCTAGACAGCGGCGAATGGAGACTTTTTAGGGGTTTCGTTTGAGAGAAAGAGCAGTTGATCTGAACGGTGGCTTCTTTTGTGTCGCGTCGTCTTCAACGAAAGGCAAAGACCCCAAACATTTATCGGCAAATTTAAAACATCGTGAGAAAAAGATCCCGGCCTCTGATTGAACTTGAATGAAGTAGAAACATAGATGCTTCTCGTGAGGAGTCCCTAGTGAAAAATAAATATAATTAAAACTATTTGAAATGCATTATTATATATGTATAATACTACAAATACATTATGCACTTAATAAAACTTTTTGTTTACTATACTTAAAGTCTGCTGAACTGGAATACAGCATTTGATGGCATTGTTTCATGCATTAACTAACAAACAAT
Source organism: Puntigrus tetrazona (assembly GCF_018831695.1). Lineage (NCBI taxonomy): Eukaryota > Metazoa > Chordata > Actinopteri > Cypriniformes > Cyprinidae > Puntigrus > Puntigrus tetrazona. Next base: position 1,012,714 of record NW_025048050.1, on the reverse strand, counting down.
CAACAGGGCATTCATTACGGTGTTTATTCATCTTAGTTAACTTCAGTTATTAAAAACTATTAGTTCACAGTGCATTAACTAATGTTAAGAAACATCGTGGTTTTAATAATGCATTAGTAAATGTTGAAATTAGCATCAAGTGAGGATAATAAACGGTGTGGAAGTATTCTTCTTTCTTAGTTCATGTTAACTAATGATTTATAATATTGTGTTT
>NW_025048050.1:982500-1005000 GCF_018831695.1 Puntigrus tetrazona | reverse complement strand
TTTTTATTATGTATATTTATTTTAGATTTTTATTTTAAGTTATACTGATGGTTTTTTTTTGTATTGTTTATATACTACTATATTTTAATATTTTGATAGATTTATTGATAGATTTAAATACAGTTATTGAAGTTTTTAAATCTGAAATATTGTTAAATATTATTACAATCAAATATCTGTTTTCTGTGTGAACATCTGTTACGTTGAATTTATTTCTGTGATCAAAGCTGAATCATGTCACATGATCCTTCAGAAATCTGTTTGCTGCTCAAGAAACATTTCTGATTATTGCACAGGTAATATTTTACTGGTTTTATTTTTCAGGGTTCTTTAATGAACAGAAAGATCAAAAGAACAGCATTTATTTGCAACATTCTGCTAAACGAAAGTCTGTGTGAGACTCGATGGCAGGATGTGAAGTGTGTGTGTATCACCGACTCCAGCGGCTGTGTGTGTGTGTGTCTGTGTGAATGTGTGTGTGCGTGTGAGTGTGTGTGTGTGTGTGTGTGTGTGTGTGTGTGCATGTGAGTGTGAGTGTGTGTGTTGTGTCTGTGTGTGTGTTGTGTGCGTGTGTGTGCGTGTGCGTGTGTGTGTGTGTGTGTGTGTGTGTGTGTTGTGTGTGTGTGTGTGTGTGTGTGTGTGTGTGTGTGTGTGTGTGTGTGTGTGTGTGTGTGTGTGTGTGTGTGTGTGTGTGTGTGTGTGAGTGTGTGTGTGTGTGTGTGTGTGTGTGTGTGTGTGTGTGTGTGTGTGTGTGTGTGTGTGTGTGTGTGTGTGTGTGTGTGTGTGTGTGTGTGTGTGTGTGTGTGTGTGTGTGTGTGTGTGTGTGTGTGTGTGTCTGTGTGTGTGTGTGTGTGTGTGTGTGTGTGTGTGTGTGTGTGTCTGTGTGTGTGTGTGTGTGTGTGTGTGTGTGTGTGTGTGTGTGTGTGTGTGTGTGTGTGTGTGTGTGTGTGTGTGTGTGTGTGTGTGCTGGGAGTGACCAGCAGCTCGTATCACTTCATCAGCTCTTTTCTGTCATTAGAGCAGTTCTTCAGGACAGAAGGTGCCGCAGGAGCTCTTCATTCAGAAATCCTGTAGAGAATATGTTCAGCTTTAACACGTGTGTGACGCAGGAGACAGGTTTGGACTTAGCTTTTAGAGTTGTTGTAAATTAATTGTAATAAAATAATCCTCATACATAACTATATATATATATATATATATATATATATATATATATATATATATATTATATAATATATATATATATATATATATATATATATTAAGTTAATATATTATGCTACTTATATTATTAGTGTATTATTAGTGTTAATTGTAGTAGATGTATAGTATATACTATTTATCAGTATTTTAAATAAAATTAGCCTTTATTCTAATTTAGAATATTTGTTCATTTTATTTTTAGTATCAGGGATATACCAATATATTTATTAATATTCTGAATAAATTTTTATAGTTCCAATTTTCTTTTCTTTTTTTAAGATTAATTTACAAATTTTAACTTGATAAATACATAGATATATAAATAAACACGGTTTACTATATGATTTAAAAAAATATGATTATATGAATATATAATATGATTTATTTCTGATTTCTTCCTAAAAATCTGTATTAGTCCAGTATCATTTTTAACATTTGTTTTATGTCTGACATATTTTTATATCAGTGTTATTTTACAGTTATTTTAGATAATAAGTACTTAGAATTTTAATTTTACATTTTTAGAAAGTTTTCTTTTCTTACAAATATTTGTAGCACTTATATTTTACTATCTGGTATTTTCGAATTATTCATACGCTATTATAGTATTTGCGTTTTCACTTTAATTTGAGTGTTTTTGTCCTGTGTGGTTGCTGGCCCAATAAAAGCCTGTGATCTTCTGAACGAAAGCTTTGAATCTGGAAGCAGCTCGCTTCGTTTGATGAAGGATTCAGTGAGTTGATATTTTCCTCTGGAGAAACATCTGGCTCCTCAGAGAAGCGGTTAAGATCTTAAGCGTATCTGTTGAGAGGGGCTTTTTAGCGCCGCGGATTTTGCTCTTCTCTCGTTTAGAGCGGCTGAATGGATCCGTCAGCTCCTTTCTTATTCATTCCATCATCATTAGAAGTTGTTTTAGACGTTCTCCTGGCGTTTTCTCAAAGCGTCATCTGCCGCGCTGAAGATTTCACTGGAACGTCTCTCACATGCCAGCTAGATATGAGTCCGAACATCCATCAGACGCGTGCGTGTGTGTGTGTGTGTGTGTGTGTTCCAGCTCCGACTCAGGTGCTGTTCTCCTTCGACGTGGGGAACGGGCCTCTGGAGGTGAAGGTGGAGACTCCCGCGGCTCTGAACGATGAGCGCTGGCATCACGTGAGGGCCGAGAGGAACGTGAAGGAGGCCTCGCTGTACGTGGACCATCACCCCGGAGCCGTGCAGAAAGCCCCGGCGGACGGACACATTCATCTGCAGCTCAACAGCCAGCTGTTCGTAGGTAAGCTCAGCACGCTTCGGACGGACGCACGCGTCATGCGGCACTACAATATCTTTTGATTTTTTTTTCCAGTGTATTTTATTGGGTTTTTCTCAACATTAAAACAAGACATCTAACCATCTGAACATCACATCAAAACTAAACCCAAGGACAAAAAATAAATTAATTACTTAAAAAAATAATAATAATTAAATAAATAAACTAAAAACAAATCAATTAATTTACTGCAAAATCTTAATGGGATATTTGGCTTAAAAATATTTTACACAAATTAGAAAAAAAGACACAATTTAGCTTTTTTTTTTATGTTTTTATATTTTTATAATTCAGTTATATTGAATCATATGCTACTACAACATTTATTAATATTTTAAAAAACAGGTTTAAAATATGTAATATTTTTACGTCCTTTTTAGTTTTATTTTACTGTTATAGCATTGATTATTATATTATGATAAAAGGGAACATTTTGCTTACAAATTATTCTTTTTTATTATTCCCAAATAATATTTTTATATTTCCATCATGTTTATGTAATATAATTAATAAAATTAAATAATATAATAAAAAATATAATTCCATATTTTTATAATTTATTTACAAAATTGGATTTATTTTTATTTCAATGTTAGTACTTTAACATATTTCAGATAAATGTTTGTTTTTCATCTAACATTTCTATTTTATTTCAGCTTTATTTCAGACTAATTTTACTTTTAGTTATATTAAGATATAGATATATTATTTTACATGTTATAAAATATTAAAACATGGATTTTTTTAATAACAATATCATTAGTAGTAGCATTTTTATTTTTCATAAAGTGCAAAAATGCTAATTGCCTCTTGCAAAATGAAGCCCAGCGTTCAAAACATCACAAACACATCTGAAAAGCAAACATTTGTTTTTACGTTGCAAACACATTTGCCATAATGTTGTCTTTGGATATCATATACACACGGTTATTAAAAAATAAAAGGCACGGCACGGTTACTGTACGGAAACGCAGACATCTATTTATTATATAATATATCTATTACTGCGTGTGGGATATTGATCGAAAGAGACTCGATGTGATTCACAGTTACACTCGAGAGCTACAAAATACATTTAGAGCCACGTAGAAACAGCAGACTAATAATAATCAGTTACATGAGAGCAGGTTTAGGACGAGCACGAGAGCATAGAGGAACTGAGAAACCACTGAGAAAAAACACACAACTTAACCTGTGGCCTGTTCTGAAGCCGTTTGAATCAAGTCACTGTGCGTTTGCAAGCGAGGTTGGTCAGGTTTGGTGTTTGAGTGTGCAAGCGGTGCAAAAACAGACATCGAATGCATAACACCAGAAATAAGTAAATAAACAGGAAGTAGCGTGAAGCGAGTCTGAAGACGGCTTTGGAGATCTGTTGACCTTGACCGAGCAGCTGGCGGATCTGAAAGGTGTCTGAGCGTTAGAGGAGGATGAATTGAAGTTTTCCAGTAAGTGTTGGCAAAGTAGTGTCATTACAGTTCAATCTTTACAGCTCCATCTGCGCCGATTGGATCGCAGGCTCCCGTGACTGTTCAGAGCCGGCCGTCTGCTCATCTCAGCCTGTTTATGATGCAGCTCCGAGGTCTTCTGGGTAAAATAGATCGCTCACTCCACTCCTGGAGACGCTCTCGCTGTTGCAGATATTCTGAGAGCCATTTTGATCAAGTTTTGGGCTTTTATAGGCGGCTGCTTCGTAGAGATCTCACCTCAGATACAGCTATAAAACGAATGGATTTTCATCTTATTTTAATGACTTTAATAGTTCTATCAACGCTGTTTTTAATTTGTGTTTTGGCCTGTTTTTGTTTCACCGTTTGAGTTAACGATGACTAGGACAAACATTTTAAATGATTATTATTTTGATTTAATATTTTAAATTGTACATTTATTTAACAATAACAACGTTGTTCTATTTTAAATAATTAATTCTTTTTGAATTTATCTTTTTTCTTAAAAATAACAACATTGTTCTATTAATGTAGATTTTAGGACCACTAAGATGTTTTTATTATTATTATTATTATTATTATTATTATTTTTTTTTTTTCATTTTGTTTCTTTTGGCATTTTGTTTTGTTTTTTGCATTGTTTTTATTTCTTGAATTTAACAGTTTTAGTTTTGTTAACAATAACAGCACTGTTTTATTTTAACATATATATAAATTTATATATATATATGTATATATATATATATATATATATATATATATATATATATATATATATATATATATATATATATATATATATATATATATATATGTATTTTTGCTCTTTTTTAGGACCATCAACATTTATTAGTTTAATCGTTTTTGCATTTTGATATTATTTTCATTCATTTAATAATTTTACATTTCTATCAATAATTTTTTCACATATAAATTTTTCAGTTTTTTTTTTTTTTTTGCATATTAACGACAATTAGCCACAATTTTGTTAAACTATAAGTAAATTAAAAATTTATTTTTCTTTATTCTTAATAATTTAAGCGAAAAAGTCATCTGTTTCCTGTAGGACGGCTATCACATTTGCATTTGTCTCCTGTTTCATCGCTCGCGTGTCAAAACTTTTAACAGTTTGAACAGCGTTTCCAACTTTTCACAGATGATTATATGGCACAGCTGGCACAGCGAGGTGTGCGCTCAAACGAATTAGCACTAAACCGCTGAACACTAATATATGCAGAGCGCATTATTTCTGTATTTATAGCTTGTCTTCTGCAGGAACAGAATGCAAAAAAAACCCAGGATTCTTCCCGAAGCAGTCACCACAGATTGAGAAAGATTCAGCACATCACAGGAGGAAAAAGTGCTTTGTTTTGAACGGTTGTTGCCAGATTGGGCGGGTTTGAATATGGTTGTGCGGGTAAATATTGGCTTGGGCGGATGGACAAAACTCACCAGCCAAAGTGTGCATGTGCTGCATCCAATCAATCATCACGAGGGTACTATATATATGGGTGAGGTCTTAAATCGTTCCTCCAATCTGGCAACGCTGCTCGCGTGTTTTGAGAGTGCACTGTGCTCGTGTCTTCAGGAGGAACGGCGTCCCGGCAGAAGGGCTTCCTGGGCTGCATTCGCTCGCTGAAGCTGAACGGGAAGACTCTGGATCTGGAGGAGCGGGCCGAGATCACGCCCGGGGTAACTCCCGGCTGTCCCGGACACTGCAGCAGCTACGGAGGCCTGTGCCAGAATCAGGGCAGCTGTGTGGAGAACCACAGCAGCTTCTCCTGCGACTGCAGCCTCTCGCCCTTCACCGGCACCTTCTGCCATAAAGGTAGTGAGCTCAAACATTCACGACATCAGTCACGACACGCTTCCTTTGAACTCATAAACCCTTCTTTTCTATCTATCTACAATGATAATAAACTACATCTCCAAAGCTGCACTTTATAAAACATTTAATTAGGTGAAAACAAAGGTAAAATAAACTAATTCGAAGATTCAAATTGGTAGTTTTTCTCAAATAAAAAAAAAAAAAATTGATAACAAATGTCTTATTTTTTTGTGTTTAGTATTATTTATACACTAATATAATATTTATTCATATTTTTAATTAGCTTTTTTTCTTTTTTTTTTTTACATAAACCTTTAGTAATTATGTAAGTTTTTCTTAGGGTTTTTTTTTTGTATATATAATTACTTTTATATTTATTTTAGTCATTTTAATTCAACTTATTTTTGTGAATTCCCAGATCGACCGTTTTAATTTTCACGTAATTATTTATTTATTTATTTTTACTTTACAAAAATGACTTTTGCCGGTTCTCCAGGTCCGCGCTCAATGAGCAAGTCACCATTTTATTCGCAAAAAATGGCAGTAAATCACAAAATTTACTCACACCCAAAAGTCTAGGTTTAACTTGACGAAATTATGACCGAAATATCTTACAATAGCATTACGTTGCACTTTATTTTGATGCTTTATTTTATTTTAAATTGTTATATTGCTATATATTGCATTTTATGAATTCACTTCCATAGGCACCATTTCTGGGTGATTTATTTTATTCAATCGCATAAACGCAGACAAGCTAAAACACAGAATGCATAAACAATCAGACGGATTTCGTGGATCTTTTCTTATTTTGTGATCTAGCAAACATGCAAAATGTATTCATTCCCCCATTAATAGTGCACGCTGATATAAAATGATATTTTTTCGTACCCGCATGATGCAATGATTTCACATCAGTATATGCCCGTTATTCTAATCCCGTTGCGTTCTGTCTGTTAGACGTTTCTGCCTCCTTCAAACCCGGGACGTCAGTCACGTACGCGTTCAAAGAGCCGTACGAGCTGAACAGGAACGTCAGCGCTCAGTCGTCCTCCATCTACTCAGATTTAACGCTGAGAGGAGAGAACGTTTCTCTGAGCTTCAGGACGAGTCAAGCGCCGGCGCTGCTGCTTTACGTCAGCTCCTACTACAGAGAGTTCCTCGCCGTCCTGCTCGACAGAAACGGTATGAAGCGCTCTGATCCTGTTCTCGTGGATTAGCGTGAGTCTGAACGCTAAATTACTTCCTATATTGTCTGAAATCCGGCGGGAGACGGGGAAAGCCGTGAAAGAGACGTCCTGTCGCGCGTCGGCGGGGGATTTATTCCCTCGTGAGCTCGTGTAAACACGCGTCTGTGATCTCACGCGCCAGAAAAGCCCATTCTCTGAGCTAGGTTTTCTCTAAAAGTTGCTCGAATTTCATCCCAAACACCAGCCTGATATCAGAGACACGCTTCTCGCCGTTTTGCTGTAAATGTGCCACGGCAGGGGAAATGACGTTTTAGTCAAATTGAGAATTTAAGGTGATGAGAAACCGTAAAATAATGCAAATAAACATACAGGGTCTCTTTCTATTACCCTTTTTAGATAAATCATACGCTGCAGATGGTTGTTTTAGAGTTTGTATCACTGTCTTAATTAAACCTAAGGGAATCAGTAAAATAGCCAACGAATAATGCAAAGACATTGCAAAAAATACAGTGTGAGAGTTAAGGGTCGTGCAGTGACTCATGACTCACGATTTTAGATTTGAATCACTTTGTCCTGACCAGAACCTGACCAGATGTGATGCAATGAAACCTTTTTCTAATGTGAAATGATATTTTACACGATATTGTAAATGTATTGTACCTCGAAAATGAAAATACGAAAAATTAAACCATAGTAAAAATATAAAAAACTAAAATATTAGATTAGATTAGATTCGATTTTATTTAATGCTTCGTGCAAAAAGAGTCGCAAGGTTTGATTTGAATCAGTCTTAAACAAACATGGCGCAATAAAACATTTTTCTCCTTGTAAAAATTATATTTTAGCCAAATAATGCAAAGACAATAAAAGTACAAGACCTCTTTCTATTGAATCGATTCTTTTAACGAATCATGTAAAAACACTCACAAGGTTTAATTTGAATCGATTTTTGATTTGAATCACTTCGTCCTGACTGAAACCTGACCAGATGTGATGCAATGAAACCTTTTACTAATGTGAAATGATATTTTACATGATATTGTAAATGTATTGTACCTCGAAAACGAAAATACGAAAAATTAAACCATAGTAAAAAATATAAAAAACTAAAATAGTTGAACTAGACGAAGCTGCAAGCCACAAAATATAGCACTGAGCTCAAAAGATATGTTTTGCGGATCATACTGTGTACTTTGATTCGATTTTATTTAATGCTTCGTGCAAAAAGAGTCGCAATAAAACATTTTTCTCCTTGTAAAAATGACATTTTAGCCAAATAATGCAAAGACAGTAAAAGTACAAGACATCTTTTTATTGAATCTTTCCAAACACTGTTGTGAGTCGATTCTTTTAACGAATCATGTAAAAACGCTCACAAGGTTTAATTTGAATCGATTTTTGATTTGAATCACTTTGTCCTGACCAAATGTGATGCAATAAAACCTTTTTCTAATGTGAAATACTATTGTACATGATATTGTTCCTTGCAAACGAAAATACAAAAATTAAACCATAGTAAAAAAATAAAATAGTTGGGAGTTTGCAAATTTGAACTAGACGAAGCTGCAAGCCGCAAAATATAGCACTGACCTCAAAAGATATCTGTTTTGCGGATCATGCTGTGTATTTTGATCAGATTTTGTTTAATGCTTCATGCAAAAAGAGTCTTAAACAAGCATGGTGCAATAAAACATTTTTCCCCTTGTAAAAATGATATTTTAGCCAAGTAATGCAAAGACATATTTCTATTGAATCTTTCCTTTTTTTGTGAGCCAATTCTTTTAATGAATCATGTAAAAACACAGTTTAATTTGGATCGCTGTGCTCCGACCAAGACTGACGCAATAAAAACAGATGAATAAAAATCTTTTCCCAGTGTTATACTTTAATTGGATCTAAACAGATATTAATTGTTGTTGGAAACGTGTTGCATCATGTCTGGTCGGAGCCAGAGTTGCATTTAACCAAGACTAAATATAAAACTGAAAAAATTGTTTTCTTTTTTGCAAAAATTGTAGAGATAGAGATGTAATAAACTAGATCAAAAACAAAAAACACTCGTAATGGACGTTCATACACAGTAACAGTGTGTAGTTTTTTTAATAAATATTATTTCAATGACTAAACATCAGAGTATGTTAGTCAGTATAGTCTTGTTTTATTTAGCATGCTGTTAGGGCCAATCACTGAGGCGTCCCAGCAGCAGTGGACCTGGCTCATCACGTGTTTGCACGGCAGCGTGGGGTGTTAATACCTGCTAGTGCAATTAAGTCCAGAAAGTCCAGAACAGCCTCCAGAACCCCGGCGGCCGCTCTGACAGCTTCCTGTTCCTGTTGCATGTGATTTTTATTTATTTCCCAGTGTCCGTGTGCATTAATTAACAGGACGGTTCACCTAAAAATTGCAAGCAAAAGCCAACCAACCCACTGGAGCGCGTTTGTCACGCTCAAAACACACATCTGAAGTGAAAGTAGTTGTAGCTTTGTAAAGAATGATTAAGCTCATCACATGTATGCGTGGAAATAAATAAACATCACTCTCTCTCTGTCTGTCTGTCTGTCTACAAAAAACTAAATCTCTAGAGTTGCACTTTACCAGAATTTAATTTGGTTAAAGGTAAGGTAAAATACACTTAAATATTCACTTTGAGCTTTTACTCAGAAAAATATCTTTTCATGTATACTATTAATATTTTAATTAGCTTATTTTTATATTTGTTTTATTTACAATTCTAGCCATTTTATGTGCTTTCATAAGTGTTATATATAATTAATAATTTAACATATATATTAATTTAATATATATATTTAGACCTAGTTTTATTTTTAGGTATTTAAACTTATTTCAGTTATTTCCCAAATGAAAAGTACTAATTTTCACTTTTTATAAGTTTACATTTTTCATTAATTAAAATTATTTTTTTATTATTATTATTATTTTTACAAAAATGGCTTTTAACAGTTCTCCGGAGCTGCACTTTACAATTTAATTAGCTAAAAACTAGTATTTTATTTTGACACAAAAATATTGTGTACTTTTTGTTGTAAATTGCTATATTGACATATCTATTGCTATATTTTTATTGGATTGCATAATCAAAATATTGATTGGAATTCACTTAATTAGGCACCATTTTTGGATGATGCATTTTATTAGTTCAAACAGAATCCATAAAAAACACATAGCGTGTTTGTCATGCAAAAAATGCACTTATGTTTACTTGACAGCATGTTAAAAAGTAGTCTGTGCTTTAGAAAGAATGATTAAATTCACGTACGCGTTGATAAATCTTTTTTTTTTTTGAATGCCCTTGTTTTGTTTCATAGAGAGGAGCGTTTTAATCCTCTTAAGATGTTGCTTTGTAGTTGCGTAACGCGTTGATGTTTGCTGCGGTTAAATGCTGACTTTTTACGGTATAAAAGCCTGTTGAGAAACCCGATGCTTTTTGTTCTAAAGGACATTTGGACGTCAAGTACAAACTGCAGCACAACAGAGACGCGGAGGTTTTCCGAGCCAGCGGCAGGAGTCTGGCCAACGGGCAGCTGCACCGCGTGAGCGTCCAGAGACTGGCAGACACGCTCAGCATTCAGGTACTGGGACGCCCAACTAAATGCGATGGGGGTGCTGTCCTCGACACACTGCATCTGTCATGATGAGATGCGTCTGCACGCTTAAAACGCTTTAGTTCAGTCAGGCCACGTGAGTCAAGCTTATACGACTTATATATCACTGCAATCCTGTAATTAGCATCATTTAGCAGCTTTTTCGGGAGAAAATGACCCTCCTCCATCCCCAGCTCCACCTTTCGCCCACAATCAGGACTCGGCTTTCTTTGCTGAATCAGACTCCTTTGTCTTGAATACTGCGTTACACTTAAATAGCGTCAGCGATATCTGGCTTGTTTTGTTCTGTTGTTATTTGCTCTTTCGTAGGAGGCTGTGCGGATGAGCCGAAACAAACCGTACGCTTAGTGCCTGTCACTTTGACAGCAGTGGTCCTGACAGAACTACAGGCAAAAGACTCCGTTTTCCGGCGCTTTCGCCTCTAATTGTCAGCTTTCAGACCGGTGTTATTTCAGTATTATGACACACCATTATATAACACTTTACGGCAAGCTCTCATCGGTTACAGCGTGAGCTAACAACGAACAGTACGTTTTTACTGCATCTATTAATCTTTCATCATTTATGTTAATCTTGATGTTAGTCGGCAGTGTGTTGACTAACACAACTTTTGGACTTAATAATGTATTAGCAAATGTCTAATTTAACCTGAGCCGTTTAATAAATGCCAAGTATTGTTAGGGATGCAAAAATACAGTTCAATATGTACCTCAGTTTTTAACGTAGAGGTATTATTTTTTTGATTTTTACCCAAAATGTGATGCATCGGCGCTATGAAGACTTGTAATGTGTGTTTTATTTGCGCTCCACGCGTAAAAATGACATATGCATCACAAAAATGACGCCGATGATGTTACAGGACATCCTGAATATGGCTAAAGGCATCGCTATCGCTACGACTGAGTAAAGAGAAGATAGAAGGTTAACCATTTTGAATGATGAAATGTAAGGATGATAATCCCTTACCTGTGACAATATATGGCTTCTTATAATGACTAATAAGTATATTTGTAAGCCATTTCTGATCTGCATGGTCTTTATTACAGTATAGAATATGTTATCTGGGATGTGAAGAGCACATAAGATCACAAAAAGAAGTCAATTCACAAAACTCTGATAATGTGATAATGTTCTCTGTTGTTGCACAACAGGTTTAGAAAAGCTTCTCATTGCAAGCCATCACGAGGAGAGATGCTGGGCGTGCTTTGCTTTTTTTAAATAGAAGTCAGCAAGTCATGGCACACAGCCAATAAAACACACAAATCGAACCGTCAGTGTCATACCAATCCTTGACATCTTGCCTTTAAAGGGATAGTTCTCCCAAAAATAAAAAACTTGATGTTTATCTGACTTAGTTTTTTCATTAGAATAAAAAAACCTATGTTTTTTGTTTTTTTTTACTAAAAAATTAATGGGCACACAATCTTTGAGAGTAAAAAAAAAACATGCACTCACAAACCCTGTATGTGTGTGTGTTTGTGTGTGTGTGTGTGTGTCTGTGTGTGTGTGTGTGTGTGTGTGTGTGTGTGTGTGTGTGTGTGTGTGTGTGTGTGTGTGTGTGTGTGTGTGTGTGTGTGTCTGTGTGTGTGTGTGTGTGTGTGTGTGTGTGTGTGTGTGTGTGTGTGTGTGTGTGTGTGTGTGTGTGTGTGTGTGTGTGTGTGTGTGTGTGTGTGTGTGTGTGTGTGTGTGTGTGTGTGTCTGTGTGTGTGTGTTTGTGTGTGTGTGTGTGTGTGTGTGTGTGTGTGTGTGTGTGTGTGTGTGTGTGTGTGTGTGTGTGTGTGTGTGTGTGTGTGTGTGTGTGTGTGTGTGTGTGTGTGTGTGTGTGTGTGTGTGTGTGTGTGTGTGTGTGTGTGTGTGTGTGTGTGTGTGTGTGTCTGTGTGTGTGTGTGTGTGTCTGTGTGTGTGTGTGTCTGTGTGTGTGTGTTTGTGTGTGTGTGTGTGTGTGTGTGTGCGCGTGCGTATGTGTGTGTGTGTGTGTGTGTTTGTGTGTGTGTGTGTGTGTGTGTGTGTGTGTGTGTGTGTGTGTGTGTGTGTGTGTGTGTGTGTGTGTGTGTGTGTGTGTGTGTGAGTGTGTGGGGGTGTTTGTGTGTGTGTGTGTGTTTTTACTGTCAGACTGCAGTGGTTTGAGGTAAAAATCTTTGTCTGTGATCTCCTGAAGAAACAGTCACCTACATCTCGGGGTACGCAGATAAACATCACATTTTCATTTTTGGATGCACTATCCTTTTATAAGTCTATAAATAAGCTGATCATTTCCAGGAATGCTGTTTAAACCCTTTCTGAAAGGCTACGACATGCATCAAAATATTAAACAGAGCACCCCGGGGCGAGTAGTGATGAATTAGAAATCAGGTTTTTGATCACATGGAGGATTCGATTTTGAGTGTCCAGGTGAAACGTGACAGGCGCTGGTCAATAAGGGTCAGTCGGCTGGTCACAGTTAGCCTGAAAGTCTGCAATAAGACACGTGGACCGAAGCGCTTCCTCTGGTGTTGAACCAAAGAGCGGCTGCAGTCTGACAGCAAGCACCGATGCGTTTTACAATTGCTTTGAAGATAAGTTTTAATTAAAATGCTTGCAGATGAGCACGTCCTTGTTCTGAACGAACACGATGCTGCCAAGCCTTTTCTGTCCTCGTTCCTAAAATGTTAACTTCTCGTTGTCTTCCGCCTTTTGTAGGTGGATCAGCATGCGAAGGAATATTTCAATCTCACGTCAGACACTGAATTCAATGCCGTCAAGTCGATCGTGTTGGGAAAAGTCATCGGTGAGTACACGGTCAGATCTAAAACTGTGAATATTAGGACTTTGATATCAATTTTCTGTGCATGCTCCGCTTAAACTATCTGAAACCAGTTTAAATGACTGCTCATGCGGTGAGAACTGAGTATCGCAAATTTAAGCTTGCATTTTTCATAATAAATGAGCCAAAAGCGTGCTCATTTGACGAGCGCTTCTAATCAGTTGTGAAGCTCACCAGAGTGTTTTTGCATTAAGGAGGAAATGTCTCCGAATGGCAGTCGAGTTCTGACCTCGGTGACATGCAGATGGTCAGTTAAGTGGCCATTATTCTATTTCTTTTTCTGAGCCTCACGGATGCCGAAATGTCTGGAGGAAGCAGAAACATCGGGAGCTTGTTTGTGCAGTCAGCCGAACTCTTCAATCTCAGGCGAACAGAGTACAGTTGTCCTATTTGCTTCAGATAAGACTAATATTGACTTTACATGTTATTATTGTCGTCTGGGGGACGGCAAATGGGTCAGTTAGATTTTTTTTATGCCTATAAATAGGACCCGCAGCAGCTTTGTAGTCATAAAACCTGAATAGATGAATAAAACATGCAGTTAATAAATAATACAGAAGTTCGCAGGGTGAGTTTTGTATTTAAAAAGTCTATTATTAGGAGACAGTTGCATTGTGAGTTTTTCACATTGCATTGTGATTCTCATTTCAGTGCAAAATATTTTGCATATAATGTGTGTGTGTGTGTGTGTGTGTGTGTGTGTGTGTGTGTGTGTGTGTGTGTGTGTGAAGTCGCATGTTTTTCATGTTCGTTGTGCACAGTTTGGCACTAAAATTGCGCATATGCATTTATATATTTATATTCTTACATCGTATATTACATATAAATATATGTAATGTTAAACATAACATATTTTCTTAAACATATACATGCATGTGTTTATATTTATATATACGTAGTAAATATACACAGCGCACACACGTGTATTTAGTAAACAAAAGCTTTGGATTTTGAATGCAATTAATTGTTAGACGTACATTTTTCTGATTTTAATGGGAATAGTTTCTGCGTGACAAAATATTGGGGTGATATGGAAGCCTTTTGGATAAAAAATAAAAAAAAATGACTTTTTATCTATTATTAACCATTCAAATGCAATTCGGAGACAAAAAGTCAAAATTGTGAGATAAAAAGTCGTAATAACCTTGTTTTATTTTTTATTCAGACTTCCATAAAGTGATCCTTTTTTCTGCACAAATATATTTGCTTTGACTTTTTGGGAATGATCTTTTGTCGAAATTTACTGGCAGGGTTTACAGACTTCAAGGTAAGAAGCTGTTATGATTGTATACGATCTCCCCCAGCAGTCATTTCTAGTTAGCTGGAGATCCTCACCTGCCAAATTAGGTTCATTCTCAGTGTAATGTCATGTACAGGTCGAGGATGGCTGTGTTTTATGGAGGGAAACGTTCTCATGGGGCGGCGTGCGCGTCCGTTCGACCTTTCGTATGAACATGTGACGTGAAGCGCGTTCGCCGTAACTCTTCAGACAGTGTGTCGCTGACAGCGGGCTGTGTGTCATTTCCAGCAAACACTATCGATCACCGCCAGAAATCGACTCGTAATGAATACTAAATCAAACCCGAAACCTGCAGAGCTCCTGAAGATTAATATTAGACCAGTTCAGAGCTGAAATGATGGAAATCAAGCCGGAGAAGCAGATCATCAGGTGCATGCCAATATAGATAGAGACGGCAAATACTGAGGATATTAGTTCTTCGCTGTGAACCTAAATAGTCTAAAAGCTTTTTTTAAAGAACCGTCTTGCATTGTTGCATGTCTTACTGTTCAATCTGATATAGGGAGAACACTCGGAGGCTCAAACTGAGCCAAAATGTGCAATTTGGTGCTATTTATTTGGACAAAAAGACATTCGGTGTAAATCAATGAGATCTTTATAACAGATACTTGCATAAAAACGCTAAACATCAGTTGTTAGTCTATAACTCTATATATATATAATATATATATATATATATATATATCTCAGTAAGAAGAGATTAATGTAATCCAATGCTGATGGAGAGCTGAAGAAATAAAGGCTCCTCAGAAGATGTGAAGATCGTCGCTCCGCTGAGGAACAGCCAAAGTAAAGCTCCTCAAAAGATCCTGAGGATCAGATTTGTATAAACCACCGAACAAAAGGCTATTGTGACTTTTATCTCCCAATTCAGAATTGCTGGATATAAATTGACGTTGATAATTGCGTTTTAGTGATAACCTGCAATGCTGATCATACAACTGTAGTAAACGACAGACCTGAATCTTGATGTTGGAATAAAAAAAGTTCACGCGCATGTTATTTGTCAACTGCGTCTGGTTTTTTTTCCGTGGCTCGGTGTCTGAATAAAAGCACTTTCTTCGGGCCCGATGTGTTCAGTCGACTGCCGTTGCTGTGGAATTGAATGCAGCGTGTGGTTTTCGCTCGAGATGTTTGGTATAAAAGCTGAGCGCACGGTTTTTGTGTTCGGTCGCCGCTGTCCGTGTCCGTTTGAAGCGAGACTCGCATCTCGTTACAGAGAGTGTGAGGCAACATGCTGTGAAGAATATTAAGATTGCTCAACGCCTGCTCTTCTGAGCTTAATGGAGTTCTCGTGTGTCGGTTAAGCTTGTTTCAGATGTTCCTCTTGAATTTTCTTAAAAGAAATCACTGAATGCTTGGCACGAAGTCTATAAAATGAATGCGGAAGTGGCTTATATCATTTGTTCTTGGGAGTTTTGTTGGCGGATCTCTTCTGAAACTCAAGAGGAGATGTGTGCGAGTCTTTTTAACAGCAGAAACATCTGAGAAACTTGACCAAACAATAGAGATATTTTTGTGTGATCGTTTTATATCGCAAATTATAGTATTTTCAAAATCTTAGGCTAGTTTTAGACGGTAATTTCTGCATTTTTAAGTATTGCATCACGAAAAAGCGACCTTTTTTTAATTCACAAAAAGTGTTGACGCTTCTTTGAGGTGTTTTTTATGAACTACTAGATAAAAAAAAAATACGAAAGATAATTGCGGTCTATTTTCTAGCAATTGCAAGTTTATATCTAACAATTCAGCCTTTTTTCTCTGAATTCTGAAAAATAAACTCATAATTGCATTTGTTATAAAGTCAGAATTGCATGATATTAATGTGAAATTGCATGAGATATAAAGTCAGAATTGTGAGATATAACATATCTTTATTTTTTTCCCCTCGAAACTGGACTTTATAACTCGCAATTGCGAGTTTATATCTCACCGTGTGTGAGATCACTGGAGGCTTTTTCTCAGAAGAAACATTTCTGAAGCAAGAGAGTTAATCAAACATTTAGGTGGAGAACATTTAATGGATATCCTAGAGTTATTTTTTAGATATGTAGCTATTTCATAATATAGCAACGTGGTAAATCCAAGCCCAGTTTGAGATCTCCTAAAAATTTTAGAAGGAGAACTAGATTTATTTTTTTTCTTAGGAGAAGCATCTTAGAGGCAGGAAGTCAACCAAACGTTTCTATTAGATCTCCATTTAATTGCTCCAGGACAAGATCGTTTGGGTGTTTTATTGCAGATTATTCTATTTTGGTGAATCTGAGACCAGTTATTGAGATCTTTTCAACTTGAACCTTTCCGTTAGACCTCCATTCAATTGAGGAGAAACGTTCGAGATAACTCTGAGACTTTGGCCACTATCGATATCTCTTGAGGATTGACGTGTGAGATAGCAGGGGGTTTTTTCTCAAGAGAAACATCTAAGCTGTCTCCTCGTTGCAGTTTTGGAGGAGATCTCATCTCTCACTCTTCTTGTTTGCAGACTCGGGTGAAGTGGATCCAGAGATCGCTCGTCTGAATGCTCTGGGCTTCACCGGATGTTTGTCGGTGGTCCAGTTTAACTCCATCTCCCCGCTGAAGGCGGCTCTGCTGTATCCAGACACCAGTCCTGTGATCATCACCGGAGCTCTGAGTGAATCCAGCTGTGGCTCTTCTTCAGCCGCAAACCCCTACGCCGCAGAGACCACGCATTCCCTCACAGGTAACGGCGCTTAACAGGTGCTTGAAGTAAAAATCACTTTCTTTTTCTTCAGGGGTGAGCTGATTTTCACCAATAACCCGTAAACCTTTAAACACGGATCTATTGTGTGCTCCTTCTTTTATTGTGTTTTTTAATCTACTCATAACCCAAGCAGCACAGCCTAAATCTGCCAGGAGCCTTAGAATAAATATCAACCCTTCTTACAGTTTAATAAGTAGAGGAACACAAGAAAACTCTGAGCACATGAGATTATACGTCACTGCAAAAAAACATTTTCTTACTTGTTTTACCACTACAAACATCTAAACATTCTTAAATCGAGAAATTTACGGAGGAATACATCAAAAATGTAAGTTCAGTATCTTACAATATAAAGAAATATCTGCTAAAAAAGCAATGGCTTTGTATCTGACAAATGGCTTTTTTGAAACCATGTGTTTCTTGGGATTGCACAAAAACTGATCCATCTATCTGTAATTGCAATATACACTGTTCTGTATTAGATGTGTTTTATTGATTTAACGCAGAAGTAAATGTTTGCACAAGGGCAGCGACATTCATTTGAATGAAAACCTCTTTCTAAACCTCTCTCTGGTTCGTCGGGTTTTTTTCTGGCCAGGTTCCTCCTCAAAGTCGAACTTCAGCAAACTTCGGTCGCCGGCTCACTGAATCCATCCGCAGTGCTAATTAAATTAGAGCAATAACGATGGTAATGGCTGATCGCTGTATTAATCTGCGTGAGAAAGGCTTTCATTTGCATAATCATTTGTGGATTGGCTGCGACTGAGGCGTATTCAATGAGCCGTGAGTCCTGCTGATGATCTGTGTCTGTCCGTCTCTCTTCTCTGCTGTAGATCATCTGAGTACAGTAGGTACGGGTGAACCCATAGTCAATGCTATCAACAGCGACTCGGCTTTGATCGGAGGTAAACGAATGTCGTAGAAACCTTCCATTTCTCGTCTTTTCTCATTTCATCCATTATTATTTGCTGCTTTCAGCTCACGTTTACTTTGCCTCGCTCTAGGAATCCCATAAATGAACAATTCGCTTAAATAATTCCCGTATTTTTATTTTTGGGGGCTTTGTGTAAGACCGAAGGAGACGTTTAACCCCTTTCTTTTCATCCGCCGAGGCTGCTGAGCTCCAAAAATGCGACGTAAAAGAGGAAAACGTCGTGAAATTTACACTAGAAAATGGAGCTTAAATATAACGTCGAAATGAGATTTAAACAGCAAAAAAATAAATAAATAAATTGTATAGACACAAATACAAAACACTACTATTGCGACACATACAAGACTAAAATAATGCAATAAACACTATTTTATCAACATAAAGGTGTACCATAAAACCCTTATGCATATAAATAATAAAAAAAACAATTATGTCTCACAGAAAATCAGTTTTTTCACTGTAAATTATAAGATGGCTAAATTTAACACTCTTTTATGTTAAAATAGCATGAAAAATGTTAAAATGATAGTCAAAATGACAATATTTAACAGGTTTTACCTACTTTAAAGTATTACTGTTCATTTGTAGTAATGATAATAATTTATAAAAATAAAAATAACATGAAAATATCTTTTAAAATGTTCCCATTTGATTCGATGTGTTCTTTGTCATTAGTACGGTATCTGAGCGGAGATCGTTTCCACAACAAATGTGTTTTTTGTAAGTTTACCGCCCTGCTTATTGTCAAGGAATGGAAAGCAGGAAGAAAGACGCGAGTCCGAGTAAATGATCACGTTTGGCGAGCTAAAACTTGCTCTGAAGACGTTCGGATGATTTGTTATGCAAAGTGAACTTCAGTCTCTGTGTGCATTTAAAAGACTCCATAAAACTAATCAGAAAACCTCAACCCGGCGGCGGCCCTCAATAATGACTGATTAACGGCTGCGTTCACATTGACCGAATATAAAGAGTTCTCCAAAGCTATCGGTAAATAGAACGAAATTAACAAAGGCCCCCAAAACTAATTAAACATTTAAAGAAATTATTTGCTGATTAAGGGCCTTCTGCCACAATCCCGAACACACTTTGTCCTTTTCACAGCCTCCGTAATGTGGCATTAAATTGAGTTGAGATTTATTTTGGCGCTTCAATTAGACATTTCTTTTACCCTTTATAATTAAATGTGCCATGCTTAAACGGCCACAAAGGAGAGAAACATTTTCGAGGCGTCTGACTCTGACAGCGAGCAGAATTGAGTCGGAGCACGTCTGATGGCGTAACGAGACCATCACGGCGCCAGTCGCCAGGCTTTTTGCCAACTTTCTGCCGCTTATTGATAGCCCGCGTTTAACCGCTTTAAAAAATGCCACTAATGGCGTCTGAATTGCGATCGATTGTGGCGTTAGATCTGCGTGAGGTCTGGATTCATCTGACCGTCCAGCAGCTCAACTTTAAAAACTAAAAGCCATGTCTGCAAGTCACCCTCCACTAATTGACCAATTTAGGTGCTTTTATTTATTTCATTATTTATTTTTGCAGTATTTATCCAAAGTTGAATTATTACTATACAATATTAATTTGCCGTCTTCTTCTTTATATATATATATATATATATATATATATATATGTGTGTGTGTATATATATATATATATATATATATATATATATATATATATATATATATATATTAATACATATTTATAAAATGTATAAATACACATACATATAAATATTTTTAGATTTCATTAATATTAATGGAAATGAAATGCTTCAAATGTTAAATTATCATCAAGAACTTTACTTATGGAATTCCTTCAGTTTTTATTACAAATTAATATTTATTAATTTAATTAATGCATGCTCATTACATGTGTTCTATATTTTAATAGCATGTTTATATTTGCGTTAATATTAAAACAATAATTTATAAATAATATACATTATATTATTTTTTATTTATTCTCTAATACCATTCTTTTTTTTTTTTTTTTTATTAACCCCTATTTTTATTTATTTTTTTAACTTTGCTCATATCCAATGTTGAATCATAATCATAACAACAGACATGAATTCTTTGTTTTCATTTCAAGTATATATATATGAATGCATATTATAATACATATAAAAACATTTCTAGTCCATGTTACAAGTTTTTCAGTCAAGCACGTCCATTACGTACGTCTATCATTATCACCCAGTGATGTCTGAAAGTACCGGGGTCAGAGCTCCTCTCTGCTGTTTTTCAGGTGTCATTGCCGTCGTGATATTTGTGAGTCTGGCCGCTCTGGCTGTGACGGCGAGATTCCTGTACCGACGGAAAGAAACGTTTCAGACCCAAGAGCCCAAAGCGGGGAAAACAGACGACAGTCCCGAAACGCCCTTTAACACGGATCCCAACTCACAGAGCATTATCAGTGATAACCAAAAAGAGTATTTCATATGACGCTCTCTCCCCTCGTATCGGACTAATCCAGTTAAACCGACGGACTGAAATGCCTTGTCGAGTCTAGGGACATTAACATTCACGGTGCATTATGGGAAACCGACCGAGAGACTGGGGCTGCCGAAGAGGAGCGACGCATCCCTCCGTTTTTGCCCTTTTTGTACATAAAACGGTTATTGTCCAGAGATTTGGCACAATAGTACGGTTTCTAAGGTGTGTATAATGACATTCATTGGTTGTAAATATTCTTTTGAAATGAAACTTTGTAACGTCGCCTTCTCCTTTTGCCTTCGAACGATTCAGTGCTCAGTATTACATTTAACGGAGTCGAAGAAGCGATCATTGTGTAACTAAATCGAAATAAATGTGTGAGTCGGTGAGTGCGATGTTGTTGTGAATACATGCGTTCGGGGAAGGCTGTACGCTCCGTATTTATCACTCTTTGCCCGTGCTTTTCTCAGTGATTTGCCACTTGGAACAAAAAAATACATCCTATGACAGTTGTTTATTGTGGACAATTTGCGTCTCTGGTCTTTTTTGTCATGAAAGTTGTCACCATTTATTTATTCCCATTCCGTTTGACAAGCGAACGTTGAAAAAGTAGGCGTTAGAAAAGTGCATTTCGATTTCATAGAGCGATAGCTCGGCACAAAAAGGATGAAATTTTACTGAACCTCAGGCCGTCCAAAATTAGCATGAGTTTGTGACTTCGTCAGATTTGGAGAAATGTAGCATCGCGTCGCTTGCTCACCAAAGTGAATGGGTGCCGTCGGAAAGAGGGTCCAAACAGCTGATAAAAACATCACAGTAATCCAGTAATGGGGTTTTTTGGAGACAAAAGCTGTGTGTTTGAAAAAAAAAAAGTGCATCAATTTTTTTTTTTTTTTTTTTAACCAAAATAAGAGTCCGTGATCCATAATAACGCTTCTTCCAGTGAAAAAGGGGTCTGGTCTGAATCTGAACCGGATCTGAATCGAATCTGAACAGATCAAGCATTGCTCACAAACCAAATCAGCTCTAAACAAATATCTGGCTGGATTTTGATGTGAGAGACAACAAGAAGAAGCATTATTATGGATTATGGACTCTTATTTTAGCCCAAAGCAACAGATTGAGGTTAAAATGTCTTGACGATGGATTTGTTTCTTAGAAAGATGTTGTCTTCTTAAGAGCGTAACCGATGCACCGGAGCGCTGTGGATTACTGAGATGTTTTTATCAGCTGTTTGGACTCTCATTCTGACGGCACCCATTCGCTGCAATGCGACAATTCTTCGAATCTGCTGAAGAAACAAACCCGTCCGCATCTTGGGCGGCCTGAGGGTGAGTAAAAGTTCATCGAATGTCTTCCTTCAAGTGTCTTCTCTGTGGTTTTGGTCAAAAGCGAGTGACGTTTAAGTCATGTTGTCAAACAAAGCGTCTGTCAGCCGAGCGTGAAGAACGAAACACTGGCGCGCGCAGCTGGAGTCTTCATTTCTGAAATGCTAATGCCTCCGATGAGATCCGCAAGAAACGACGCTGGCGGAGAAAAACACCGATTATGACTGCAGAGATACGACAGCCACGAGCGTCTCCAAGTCAACGTCAGGCTTCGCTTCAGACCACGGCCAAACGAAAAGGAGGAAAAAAAACCTGTCCGAAAAATGTCCAAGTTTGGCGAAATACAGTCTGGAAGATTGAGTACGATTCGAGTGATC
>NW_025048050.1:920000-977500 GCF_018831695.1 Puntigrus tetrazona | reverse complement strand
TATATATTTTTTGTTAGTAGTATTGTTATTTGTGTCTTTATGTATAATTGTATCTATGTTATAACGTTTGTACTGTTCAATAATAATAATAATTAAAAACAAGTGCAAAAAAACACTCCGAAGTGCCGAACCGAATCAAATGATTCATAATGCACTCTCCGAAGTGCCGAACCGAATCAAATGATTCATAATACACTCTGAAGTGCCGAACCGAATCAAATGATTCATAATACACTCTGAAGTGCCGAACCGAATCAAATGATTCCTAATACACTCTCCGAAGTGCCGAACCGAATCAAATGATTCATAATGCACTCTCCGAAGTGCCGAACCGAATCAAATGATTCGTAATACACTCTCCGAAGTGCCGAACCGAATCAAATGATTCATAATACACTCTCCGAAGTGCCGAACCGAATCAAATGATTCATAATACACTCTCCGAAGTGTCGAACCGAATCAAATGATTCGTAGTGTGAACATGCTAATAAAAATGTGATTGTACAAATGGTAATTAATATGCCAAAAAAAGCACAGATTTGCGACATGCACTCTAAATGAAAGGATTCAATCTAAATCAAATGATGTGCATTCCTCGCTCCGAATCGATTGAACCCGCTCTGAATCTCTGATCCAGATCTAATTAAAAAGGTTCATGAAGTTCCCGTCGCCTTATATGGGTGATTTTCTAGCATATTTACTTGATGTTCTCAGGTAATATCTCAGGTAGTATCTGAAAATACAGCAACACTGGTTATATATGTATGTTTTATGGTTTGATCATAATTATTGCTAGTATAGGGACAATTTTAGCAGTCATTGGGTATTGGTAGGAATGTCATAAAACTCGTACTGAATTCTACGCTCTTGTAATTCCCACAGGCATATATATATATATATACTGGTGTGTGTTTGTACTGGAAGCTACTGTATTACGAGGCATGCGTTCGCTGTGACTCAGGTGTCAGCCAGCAGCCGTCCAGGCAAACATCGTATCATTTCTGATGACAGATTTTGAACGCTGCTCTAAAGCGCTCAGAAACACGAAATGGAAAGTATCGCATTCAGATCAAGTTAAACTGCGTGCGACGCATTGGTGACAAGCTGTCAGTCACAGCACAAATCACTTCACTGGCTTTCTATTCTTCTTCTATGGATGGCTTGCACAAATGTGTGTTATTTGCTGTAATGTGTCTAAATGTTTTTTTTTTTTTTTTTTCCTCGGCTCTCGTAGGTGCATGAACTTCTGGTTTTGTGGTGGATGTTCAAGTTAAAGTTATTGCTGGTTTATCATGAAGGGAGTTCAGGTAAGGATGGATGTTTTAATGCGTATATTTTTAATCCATGTACTTTAGATTTTGATCCGTGTGTTCTGGATATAAGCTGGTGTAATTATAATATTTATTTCCATGAAGCCCCTTGCAGTGTAAATGATTCCTGTAAATAATGCTTTTATTCATTTACAAACTGAAAGCCTTTTACATTTCTTATCAACAAATGAATGTACATTAATAATCATAAAGTGTGTTATATATATATATATAAAATCAACAGTATGTACATTAATAATCATAATGTGTGTTTTAAAATATATTATATATATATATATATATATAATATTTTACAATGTAATTCAGAATTATTTACATTTATATATGTAATTTATAAATGATTTTTATTTTACACAAATTCTTTACATATATTTACACATACTTTATTTCACATATATTGTAATGTGTGTGTCTAGTTGCATTATGTTTATGCATTAAATATAAAAACGGGTATTCTATTTTATAATTTTATATAACATTATATTTAATCATAGTGCTGAGCAATGATTTATTGCTATTAAACGCACCCAAAATAAATGTTTTTGTGTATATAATATAAGTGTCTGTGCTGTGTATGTTTATGCATTTATTATATCTAATTAAACACACATGCCAAAAACATGTTATGTTTATTTATTAAATATATTTCAATTATATGAACATAAATATTTATCCGAATATTTTACAAATATGTACTGTATTTGTGTGATAAACGTGATAAATATACACAGTGCACACACTTATGGCCAGCACTAATAATCATATATAAAGTATAGATTTATATATTCCTTTGACGTTTGTTCCGCAAGCTGCAAAAGATGTACTGTAGCTGAACTCGTAACAGGCCTGTTACATCCCTTTAAAAAGTATAATTTCTAAGGATCGCTTAAAGAAAGTCATTTGTTTGCAGTGGTTTAATCTTTCAGTTCTCGAGGGAGAGGGAAAATGTTTGAGCACTAAACTATAAACCCGCTCGAATCGATATGACAAACTTTAATGGGCTCGTGAACAGCAGGAGGAACCTTTTAAAATGCAAAGCGGCGCGCTCCAATTTACCCCCTCAATATTTCGCACATAATCAAGTGTATCAGCAATTAAACGCACACATTATCATGACCTTGGCATGGCGGATGGGAAGGATGCGTGTACGTGGGGCTGGCCGAGGCCTGATTAGCCCGAGCGTCACAGGCTTTAAGGCTAATCAGGCCGCGTCTTTTATTCACATCTCACTCTGATGTGTTGCTCTACACTTGATTTGCGCTGATGATGGCGATAACGACGCACTCGTTTATGAAAGTTGGATGAGAGTTCGACGTTTGGTTTATGCGCTGGAGCTCGTGGTTTCTAGCCGGTTTGTGATCGGACCCCTCGAAGCGTGGTGATGCCTGACACTTTGAGCTTAATAACTCGAGTTAGCTGTATTGTTCCGTTCGTTATTCATCGAGCTTCCTTTCAGGTGATGTTTGAGAGGTGCTTCAACCAGAGCGGGACGTTTATAAGTTATTTAACACTGTTCACTTATGCCTTATGCCTCACTTCTCATATCATTCCCATGAGATCAGCTGTAAAGCTGTGTCTGACGGTGGCCAAAGCCAGTAAACGTTTTATATACAATATATACATATCGATTTTTGTGCATATATACATAATAATGTACTATATACTAAGTGTAATGTATATAACACAAATTTGAAGGATATTAGTTTCAGGATATTAATGTTCAATATTGAAAATTGTATTGAAATGTTGTTTTTTATAGATTACATACAAAATATATAATTCATTCTATATAATTGAATATATAACACATTTTTTCTATTTATTCGTGCATTCAGTTTTATATGTGCGTGTGCACATATGTCTTATTCAGTATTAAATGTTATACATCTATATAGTGCATTGTAATGCGTGTATGTACTTAAAATTAAACGTGTATTATTGTATAATAAATAAGTGCTGATTAATTTGACTCCACCCATCACTCCTCCCTTACAGGAGTCACATGATGTGATTTCTAGTGTTTCTTTCACTCTGGAGTGTTAAAACTGCACAGATAAGATCCCAAATATGCAGATTAAAGTCTCATGTATTCTTTATAATAGATACGGCTCGTTTTAAACACGCCCCCACTTTTCTACATCACAGAGTGGGTTCATTTTGAAACCCCGCCCACATGAGTAGTGCTTGTCGGTTGCCGTTTCTCCGATCACGAATGCAGACGTGGTAATGTTTACGAGGCGCGCTGCGACGTGACGTGTTAAAACGGTAATATTAGTCTACATTCTACGAACGTTGTTGTGTCATAGCACCAGGATGCGGCATCACGTTACAGTAAGAGCGTAGTATTTCATCGAATACTATAATCGATGACGGAAATGTCATAACTGGCCCTCACCACTGCTGACCAATCAGAGCGCACTTCACTTCTCAGAACAGTGAGCTTTGTACCAATCGACCCGTTTCAGGAAGGCGGGGCTTAGAGGAGAAGCAATAATAATGTGTTTTTTGAACCTTAAAGCCCACAAACACACTGCGTTACACCGAATACACAAAATAATGTTCTTTTTAGCAGCGTCATACGACCCTTTTAAAATCCTCCCTGCAACGGCAGCCGACTGGAGCTAATTATCTGCAGACAGTAAACGTCTCTGGGCTCAGCCGCGCCGTCGCTGATGTCCTGGATGTCACAGAGGAGAAAACGAACGGATCCTAGGAGTTTTATTGCTGCGGGTCCGTCATAAATCAGGCTCAGCTGAGCTCCGGAATCAACATAAGCGATTACCCGCCACTCGACTGAGGAGATAGTGACTCTTCAAGTATCCTCGGGGTTTAGTGAGGCTAAACCGTTTCAGACGTCTCCCGATTATTCTCACAGAAATTATACGCTACCTCGCCGCTCCAAGTCTTAAATCACGGGGCGACAGAAACGTATGATGGCATTACCACGTCATTCTGACACTTACCATGATAATACCGTGGTGTTCTTAACAGCATCTTGTTTAGTACCATAAAATACCCCACGCTATCATGGTATTATCACGCTTGATTCTACAATCATACTATATCTGTGATCATTCGGTACAGTGGTATGTAATGCATGTGTTTTTGGCCCAAATACCGCTTTTTAGACTTTTACTGCGTTAATGTCATACTTTTTAATGCATTTTTTAATCAGATGTTCACTGGCGGCATGCCAGTTTTGTGATTCATTATAACATCCAGCCGTGATTCATTATATTCTAATGATCTCATATATGAGTGTCGTTCTATCTAGATGTGGTTATGAGGTTCAGGCGGATGTGGTGATATCTTTGAAGTGTTATCCCTCCGTCTGCGGGAATGACTTCCATATGTCACCTGAAAGACCACCCGGAGTCCATTACATGGTAATTGGGTCACTTGTCTTCCGCTGAATCTTTTTCGTTCTCGCGCTGAATAAAGGATGATTTTTCTGGGCTGGTTATAGAGAGCCGAGAAACACGCCGCCTGTCAGACAGAATCAACACGCGCTCGTCTTCCGAGGACGAACAGCTTAAAACAATTTATAGAAGAAACGACTCGGTGTTTAATCGTCGTGTTCTCTGCTTAATTAATTAACAGTCCAAAAAATCCCAAAGGATTGATGGATTACTAATGGAGTGTTTCTCGAAATCTGGCGCTGGTCCTGTTTATCCAGAAGGATCTGATTTGACTCCTGGCAGATTCTCAGAGGGGGTTTATTGGATCCCCGTTGGCGTTGGTTACAAATTATGATGGAAATTCATTATCGACCCTGTGCAGATTCTGAAAATGACCACGAAACGAATCTGATCGTAGCGAAGCATAATTCACCCTAAATTGAAAACTTGCTGTGAATGTACATCCGAGATATAGATGAGTCCTCCTCCGGTAGATTTAGAGAAGACTTGCATCTGCAGTGAATGGGTGCCGTCAGAACGAGAGTCCGGGCGGCTGATAAATACATCACAGTCATCCACGCCGACGATTAACGTCCATCACGCTGATTACGCACCAAAAAACTAATATACGTGAGACATTTTGATGTTAGAGGACAGCAGGAGATTGACATTTTCACTGGAGGGAGCATTGTTAAGGATTATAGGAATAATCCAAAGCAACAGTTTGCAGTTAAACATGTCATAATGATGGATTTGTTTCTCACAAAACACAGCTTTCGTCTTCTCGGGATATTAATTCATGGACCGGAGCGCTGTGGATTATTGCGATGTAGTCATCAGCGGTTTGGACTCTGTTTCTGACGGCACCCATTCACTGCAGAGCGTTTCAAATCATGACGACCTGAAATATTCCTTTCAGTCTAGGGAGCACTTCGGTCACGAAGGCTGTGGCAAAAGTTGTGCATTGTTATGCAAATCTAACCTTTAAGATGAAAACATGCCAACGTCAAATTTTCTTTTATTATGCTAATGTTTTTTTCAGTAATGCTCGATGCGAGAGTGGACTGAAGCGAGGTGTGCAGAGGATCAGCTCAAACTGACTTGTGCATGAACCCAGAAACCCGAGAGCTGGATCCCTGTAAGATCCCTGTGAGATCCCTGTGAGATCCCTGTAAGATCCCTGTGAGATCCCTGTGAGATCCACGTGAGATCCCTGTACAATCCCTGTAAGATCCCTGTGAGATCCCTGTGAGATCCATGTGAGATCCACGTGAGATCTCTGTACAATCCCTGTAAGATCCCTGTGAGATCCCTGTGAGATCCCTGTAAGATCCCTGTGAGATCCCTGTGAGATCCCTGTAAGATCCCTGTGAGATCCCTGTAAGATCCCTGTGAGATCCCTGAACTCCTGGCCCGCTTCAGCGCTTCAGATGTCAAGTGAAAGGAAACGCTGTGTTTAGTTGATGAGGCTCTTGTTTAGTGCCTCGTCCCTCCCTCGTAATTAAACCCGCCATGACAGGCGATCAAGATTAATGACGTGTGCTTATCACACTAATGCACTGTCAGACGAGGCACGGCATCGGCTCGAAATCTCGCGCAAAACATATTCAGATCATGTTTCGCAGCAAAGGTAAGAAAAGAATGCGCTTAAGGAGATACTTCACCCTCTTTGTTGTATCAAAGTCTTTTTTTCTGTCACAAAAGAAGTGATTTTAAAGAACGTCGGTAACCGAAGAGTAGCTGATCGTCATTGACTTCCCTCATGCTATTTAAGTCAGCGGCTACCGACAATGAGACGTTATTCTGAACCGTCTTTGCAGCAAAGATCCCGGGTATGGTATTGTTTTCTGTGCTCTCAAAGTCGATTTCTGCCAGCTGGAACATTTCCAATAGCGTTAAACCAAAAAAAAAGAGGGAGAGTGAATGATGACGGAATTTTCATTTTCGCATGAACTATACTTTCATTGACAGGAATATTCCTTGAAATTGTCCCTGTGTTTACTTCACGCATTTTCAGGTTGAACAAACCCTATGAAAGTGTTACTGCATCGTGTAAACAGTACTTTATATGTGTGTATGTTTGTGTGTCTGTGTGTATGTATGCCTGAAGCTTGTTCATTACCCATACTGCACTACGACCTCTCATTACACCCCAAACAAAGCAGCCGAAGCGGCGGTGAATTGTGAAGCACGTATTGATCGCGGTGCTCGAGGAAGCCCATCTCTCTCGGCGGGGGCTGTAATGTATTGCACGTTCTCTGTGGTTATCCATTTTTTGCATGAGTGCATTTTGCTGCGGCGGTTCTTCGGGGCTTTCGGCCGCTGACCCCAGATGGACCTCGCTCTGATTATTATTATGAAACATGCTTGGATTCATCATATGAGGTTATTGATGGGTGACAGAGTCGAGCACCTCATCTGTGACAGTAAAAGAGATGTACTGTAAATGACATCTCGGTATGGCTTCTGCGTGTCGATTTGAAATCATGATACAGATATTCAGCTGCGCTAGAGTACACATACGAAGGTCAATCTCTCATTTAGATGTGTAAAAACTGGAGTGTCATATTCGCTCAACGCCAAAATCAATCATATGTCGCCATTAGATTGGTGTTCAACACAAGCAGTAGTGCAGTCCAATCCATGAGTGATTATCCTCAACATACAGAAGAAAATACTAATGATTACAATTTGAGTCCACCCAAAAGTCTACCACTTATTTTTAGCATACTTGCAAAAATACAAGATAAAAATAAAACTGAGCATAATTGCATAAAATATCTATATAAATATATATTACAAGAATTTATGCAATTAAATCTATTTTATTTAAAATATTATAAAATTTAGATTTTATTTGATATATATATATATATATATATATATATATATATATATATATATATATATATATATTTTTTTTTTTTTTTAGAATTTAATAGAATTTAATAGAATTAGACATGTTACTAGGGTGTTGTAAGTGGTTTCCAGAGCACTGTTTCAGGTTTGATAAGGTTATTATGTTGGCTATTATGTAAGATCCACATTGAGGGTCATTCTAAAATCAAAACCGGACTTCTGAAATGGCAATCATTTGATGTTCTCATTGGATAATGAATGTTGAACTTACGTATTTATTATCGTTGAAATGCTTAAAAGCATTCTCAGTCATTCCGTAGCGTGCAACGGCCTTTAGATTGAGACTCACCAGCAGACCGTACGCTTCTAACTCTGTTCATTCATTCGTAATCTTCATTTAAAGTCATCATAAGTTACAGTGTTTACAATAATTACATTTTAATGCTTTCAGTGAGGTGTCACATGCACTGAAACAACATTGATTAGAGCATTCGAAGACCATTCGTCCTCCGTGCTGAAGGTTCGCCGGATAATTACCGCCGGTCTATATCTGATTAGCAATCCTGTGGGACTGAACGCTACACGGAAAAACATCTCCACGCGCCGGCCAATTACAAATGACACTACACACTCCTCTTGTCAGTTTGTATCCATCATAATCATCATGTGCCGCGCACCGAGAATATTAATGTGACGTTTATTGATACAAAGGAGACCCGCGGTGAGCGGAGGTCCTCCGGTTGCGCGTCGTGCCCCATCACGTCAGACCGCCGCAGGAAACACGCTGTACTTTCTGACGGGGTCGGATTCGGGGTCACTGCAACAGAACTGCGAGTGAATACTCGCAGCGGGTTCATATTATTCATGGAATCACCTTATGCGCTTTTTTGGTGTTGCAGTCTCAATTGTGGAATAAACATGAGGCGGAGTTTGCTATCGATAAACAATAAGGACGAATGAAATAAGAGTGAAATGCAATATTAGCCAAGTAAGCAAAGGCCTTCGTGATACTATATGGCAAGTGTGTGTGTGTGTGTGTGAAGAGCACAAAATGCATTTTGACTATAATGAATTGATTTCCAGAAAGTGCGTTTCAATATCACCTCCTCTCTCTGAAAGCTTGGTGCGGCTAACGTCTGTAAGTACATCAGATATTAATTGAGCCGCGTGTGTTCTTTCCAAAGCCCTGAGAGATCTGATAGCATAAAGACGTAGATCATAGGGTTTTGTGAGCACAGATACGGATCTGAGGCGCCTACATAAATAAGAGCGATGTGTTAGATGTGAAGCCTGCTGCTCATGTTTTATTGATAGTCGCCTGCTTTACCTTCAGTGCGGCGATAAGTCTTTCCAGCCGCGCAGAGCTTAATAATCCCACAGCACTTGAGCAAAACTCACGGCTTCTCTGCCTGGTTTAGAGAGTCCGGTGAATTATGATGTGTCTTCGTGTTTTTTAAAGTGCATAGAGTTGGGAAAATTTAAGTAATGTTGTTGCTATGTAATCAGATAGGCTGTTTTGCACTGTTAATGCAGTGTTTACAGTTTCATAACATGTGAAACCAGGATTTGGAAAAGGAAAGTTGCGGCCCCATTGCTAGAGTGTTCAGGGTAGTTACCAGGGTGTTGCTATGAAGTTTGCTACTGTGTTCTGTGTGGTTGTTGAGTGTGTTTCTATGGATGTTAACAACACCTTCTCAACCACTGACCCTGGAAACCACCCAGAGCAGTCTAATAGTCTCATAGCAACACCCTGGCAACCAACCAGAACAGTCTAGCAATCTCATAGCAACGCCCTGGCAACCACCCAAAGCAGTCTAACAGTCTCATAGCAACGCCCTGGCAACCACCCAGAGCAGTCTAACAATCTCATAACAACGCCCTGGCAACCACCCAGAGCAGTCAAACAATCTCATAGCAACACCCTGGCAACTCCCTAAAGCAGTCTAACAGTTTCAGAGCAGTCTAATAGTCTCATAGCAACGCCCCGGCAACCACCCAGAGCAGTCTAACAGTCTCATGGCAACGCCCCGGCAACCACCCACAGCAGTCTAACAGTCTCATAGCAATGCCCTGGCAACCACCCAGAACAGTCTGAACTACCTCATAGCAACACCCTGGAAACCCCCTAAAGCAGTCTAACAGTTTCAGAGCAGTCTAACAACCTCCTACCAGCACCCTGGCAACCACCCTAAGCAGTCTAACAACCTCATAGCAATGCTATCATCTAAAAACAAACGTGAATATAAAAGGATCAATTGGAATGTTCTCTTAATATATGCATGACAAAACAAACAGACTTTTTAAAACTTTTCACAACTTAATGGGAATGTTAGAGCAAAGGAAATTCTAACATGATGTAAGCATATATTAGTATAAAAAATAATAATAATAACTAAATAAAAGTGTTACATTTATTTTATGTAGTTTAGCATCTGTTTTAGCCTTAATTCTCATATTTGTTCATACGCCACAGAGGTACTTTTCCCCAATTTCGTTTGGTAATTGTTTGCAATCGTGGGCGAATCCGGTCCTTGAGTCATGACAATCAGAAAGACGAAAAACTAACGAAGTCAATCTGCTGCGATCAGTTTTGGCAAAAAAAAAAGCAGCAAAGTGATGAAACTAATGAACGCTTTGTGAATAAAACTAATGAGGATGTTTTTGGCCGACAGTCAGCAAATGAAGCTTAATGCAGAACTCAGACAACAACGGCAGAGGACAAAACAAGGACAAACACTGCTGCAACAAACATTCCTTCATTACTGCTTCAGACGGGCTGAACGCAAACAGCATGACAGCTGCTGAAGTACCGTAATCGATGGAGATGCAAACGCTCTGAATTCAGGTGGCTTTTCACTCTTATCTGTAATCACGCACTGTTTCTCCTGCAGTAATGGCTTTGATAGAAAGTTGAAATTGTGTGATATTCTGCATCAGGCTCGCAATGATTACCGGTCTAGGCTTTTTTTTTAAAATGTCAAACTAATTCCTGTGTTAAGGTTTTATTAAGAACCTCTCGAATGCAGGCACCTCGCACGCTTAGTCAGTCCACATGTAACATGATTGCGATTCCTAAGTTATTATTCTAACACAATTTTCTAGGAATTCATTCCTCTTCATCCGTAAAAAGGATTACACACCGAGGTGACAGCGGTGTCAGCAGGTCTTCTTGAGCTGGGTCCTTTCGTACAGAGAAAGACAAAAAGCTTTGCATTTCATCAACAGATAAATAAAGTCACATCTCTTTCTTCATGCAAATGAGAGTGGATCAAAAAAATAATAACCTGTGTACAAAATGGAAGAAACCTATATATTATAAATCACACATAAGAAACCAATAATCTACAACAAAAAATAACATTACATTTTTCTGGCAGATACTAAAATGGGCAAAACCATAGTAAAGCTAACTTCATAGCAACACCTTAGCAACCACCCATAACAGTCCAGCTATCTGATAGCAATACCCTGGCAACCATCCAAAACAGTCCAGCAATCTCGTAGGTATACCACGGCAACCACCCATAACAGCCCAGCATCCTCATAGCAACACCCTGACGACCACCTGGAAACCCTATCAACTCCATAGCAACACCATGGCAACCACCCAGAACACCTCAGCATCCTCATAGTGATGTCCTGGCTGTAACCAACATAACAATAACCCTAAAGTCCTCATAGCAACATCCTGTGTGGTTGCCGGGCTGTTGCTATGACCTTTAGAGTTAACATTCGGATTGTGGTTGCTAAGGCTTTGCTATGAACTTGCAAGGTATTCTGGGTGGTTGCCACGGTGACATTTTCGGCAACTCATCAGATTTACAATAGCGTTGCTATAAGTTTGCTAAATGTGTTAGATGATTGTTAGGGTACCCTGCATGGTTGCCAGATTGTTGCCACGAAGTTAAAGGTGGTTGCCAGGGCGTTGCCGTAAGGTTGCTAGGATCTTTTTCTGCGTGGTTGCCAGGGAATTGCTACAAGGTCGCATTTGATCGTCACCTTCTCTAAACGTTCAGAGACAAATATTACATTTTAAAAAACGTCCAACTGAATGTTTCAGAAATAAACAGTCCACGAACAACGTGTAAATAATGTTTTGCGCTAACGTTTGGTGAACGTTGCGCAGCGTTTAGTAAGACCAGATAACTCTGAATGAACGTTTCTTGTTCCTAAGGTATTTTGAGTGATTGTAGACCTTTTTGAGGTTTGGTGCTGTTACTATTGAGTTGCTATGGCGTTGCTGTTGGTTGCTATGGTGTTGCTGTTGGTTGCTATGGCGTTGCTGTTGGTTGCTATGGCGTTGCCACATCTGTTCTGTGATACAGCAACAGTCTAATCCAGGAAAGAACTTTGCAACATTTCAAAATTTGAAGCCAGCTACCAGTTAACATTGAAATGACCAGCTGAGGCATCTTTATATCATTCCAGCATCTCTTCTACAGTGCCTCCATCTGTTTGCATATTCATATTCATAACCGCCGTCCGCTGCGTTTAAGACGGCCGTATCTCAGTCTAATTATTCACGCGCCGCTCTGTAATGCATCAGTGCTGTTGTTTACAGCTCAAGGTCGCGGCTCTACATCCAGACGCAGAAGCAGGTGATGGATGAGTCTTTCTCTGGCTTCTGGACTACATGTTTCCTGCTCCGCTGTCAGAATGTGTTTAATGCTGCGTGAGTAATGTCTGCGACGGCACGCTTCGGCCTGACCTTACAGCATTAAACGCAGCTCCGCACTCTTCATCTGGTGTCAAAGAACAGCCCTTCATTTACTACAGTCAGAGCAAATGTTGGCGACTGAATAAATGTCAAGGTTTATGATGTGCCTCCCTCGTGTTTTGTTATCAAAGCGCCGATGCTCTTTACGCGGAGCATTCACGAACAAAGAGACCTGCAATTGCCACCAAATACCATTCGACATAATACAGACATCAAGTCACACGGCTTCTCATCTATTCAAGAGGAAGAAGAACCGCGATGAAGGCTTAGAACAATCACATACAGGTGAAAGAAGCGAGTTTATTCAGCAAGTCGATCTAAAGCGAAGTAAAAATATTACAAAAATGAGTTGTTAATTAAAATATTGCTAAAAGAAACGACTTAAGCTAAAAACAAAATATTTTAAAGCCTAATAAAAAAAACTTAAATTATTAAACTGGATTTAAATGTGAAAATAAATGAATAAACAAATATAAAAAATGATAAATACATTTAAAAAATTTATTTTTACATTTTAAAAACTTAAGAATAGTCATAGTGTTTTTGTTAGTAAAAATAAAACTGAAATTATTTCAACTAAAACTGAAATAAAAATTAAACTAATAGATTTAATAAAACAAAGACTGATAATCATGGTGTATTTGTTGCTCGAAGTAAAGCTGAAATTAAAGTAAGAGAAATAAATTCATAACCTTATAATGATTTGTGAAATAAATGATTTAAAGTAAAACCGAAATAAAAATAAATTCAAGCTAAATAAACTCTCACGCGCGCACAAACAGCAAATCTTTTTTTTATCGCAATCTAAGTTTAAATTAACAAACCGATTTAAATTTAAGCCAAAATGAAAGAAAAATAAATTGAACCTAAAAAGAAAAATAGTAAAAATGACAAGAACAGAAGTAAAAAAATGTATTAATTATTCAACATAATGTAACGGAAAATAAAAATTGTTCAATTAATGTAATCAAAATTAAAATATCATTAAATAATAGATAAACCAATAAATAATGTGCCACTGTTACTCTACAGAATAATCATACAGCCTTCAAAAACAGCACGATTACCGTCAAAGTCTTTTTGTAAATATATAGCGGTGTGTGTTTTAGCGGCACGTTTATGGCCCGCGGCTCTGGTGGTTCGCCCGCTCAAGGCCGAGCCAATTAAAAAGTGCTCTGCAACTCACTTACGACAACAGATTGAGCTTAAAAAGTGACAAAACGCTCCGAGACGCTCCACGTATGAAGACAGGTTCATTTACATATTATAAATCAGCACTGACAGATTTCCTGGACGCTAATTACTTTCATGTTTAGAGCGAAACATGCTTTTAGGACAAACTAAATAGTCTTTAGTCTTCACAATATGCTGTTTCGTTTAGCAGGAAAAAAAGGAGACAGTTTATGTTGATATATATATATATATATATATATATATATAGTTTTTCCCATAATTTATCTTAATTTTCAGTGTAAACAGACCTAAATTGTTTGCTCTTTTGCATATAAGAAACATTTAGAAATAATCCATGTTTTTTGTTCAGACGTAACAGGCTCCGGTCCGCCGAGGGTCTCCTGAAGCAGCGTGAAGGTCAAGCGTCTCGCTCAAGGGCACGGGGATGGTGTACCCAGCAGCCCCGGGGTTAATTTAACACCGCCGGCGCCGTCAGCTACTTATTTGAACCGGCAACCTTGTAAGTGTTCCTGTTCTAGTGCTGAGTGATTTAACACACGACCGATACGCTTCAGTGTCTTCTGTAATGACCTCAGACCTCTGATTGAGAATGAATCTGTTCATACTATCAGTTCTACCCCTGCAAAAACAACTCTTTCAATGGCCTGAGCTTCATATATGTATATATATATGTATAGGTATATGTGTATATATATATATGTATATGTGCAAAATGTAATTTTTATACATGCAGTTTTGTCTTGTGAAATAACTTATTCAAGACAGTATTAATTCAACTTTGTGTGTGTGTATGTGTGTATATATATATATATGTATGGTAATTCAGTAAATATGTTATGCAAAGTACTAAAATTGCCTAACCCGAAAATCAAAATGGACATATTTAATATTAAAATGAAAATAAATAACATATCGAACTTACTAAAAGTACAAATATACAAAAAAAAAAATTATAAAAATTATAAAACTGAAAAGAAAATTCTAAATGTTGTCTGCAATTAGCTGGAATAAAATGAAAAAAAAAAAACTAGTAAAATTAGTATATATATATATATATATATATATATATATATATATATATATATATATATATATATATTGTTTATATATATATATATATATATATATATATATATATATATATATATATAATAGCATCAAACCTACTAAAGCTACAAACCTGCTAATGAAGTAAAGATGCCAAAATTAGAATAAATCTTAAATTAAAATGTTGCCTTGGCAGTTAAATAAAAAAAAAAAACTATGCCTAAATTATCTTCAATTAAAAAAAAATATGCTAAAATCAAAACAGAAAGAAAAACAAATTTACACAAAAATCATGCAAAAGGAAAAACCTAAATCAAGGTCTAAATAAAAAAAACAAATAATAAAAAAAGGTCATTCAAAACGTCAAAAATAAATATGTATTATGTCTACATTTGTGAATTAGAATGTGAATAAGACACAAATATAACCGGCGTGTCCTAAAGCGAACAAACTTTATAAACTTTTATAAATTGAAAACTGCACGACCTCCTCCTCGTTCTGTCTTTATTTACACTAATGCACCGTATTTATTCACAGCAAACAGACTGCTTTTGTCTAATTATCTGCATTAATAGTAGTTATTATTAATAATACATGTAGAACTCTGTGTGTGTGTGTGTGTGTGTGTGTGTGTGTGTGTGTGTGTGTGTGTGTGTGTGTGTGTGTGTGAGTGTGTGTGTGTGTGTGTGTGTGTGTGTGTGTGTGAGTGTGTGTGTGTGTGTGTGTGTGTGTCTGTGTGTGTGTGTGTGTGTGTGTGTTTGTATGTCTGTGTGTGTGTGTGTGTCTGTGTGTGTGTGTGTGTGTGTGTGTGTGTGTGTGTGTGTGTGTGTCTGTGTGTGTGTGTGTGTGTCTGTGTGTGTGTGTGTGTCTGTGTGTCTCTGTGTGTGTGTGTGTGTGTGTGTGTGTGTGTGTGTGTGTCTGTGTGTCTGTGTGTGTGTGTGTGTGTGTGTGTGTGTGTGTGTGTGTGTGTGTGTGTGTGTGTGTGTGTGTGTGTGTGTGTGTGTGTGTGTGTGTGTGTGTGTGTGTGTGTGTGTGTGTGTGTGTGTGTGTGTGTGTGTGTGTGTGCTCTGTGTGTGTGTGTGTGTGTGTGTGTGTGTGTGTGTGTGTGTGTGTGTGTGTGTGTGTGTGTGTGTGTGTGTGTGTGTGTGTGTCTGTGTGTGTGTGTGTGTGTGTGTGTGTGTCTGTGTGTGTGTGTGTGTGTGTGTGTGTGTGTGTGTCTGTGTGTGTGTGTGTGTGTGTGTGTGTGTGTGTGTGTGTGTGTGTGTGTGTGTGTGTGTGTGTGTGTGTGTGTGTGTGTGTGTGTGTGTGTGTGTGTGTGTGTGTGTGTGTGTGTGTGTGTGTGTGTGTGTGTGTGTGTGTGTGTGTGTGTGTGTGTGTGTGTGTGTGTGTGTGTGTGTGTGTGTGTGTGTGTGTGTGTGTGTGTGTGTGTGTGTGTGTGTGTGTGTGTGTGTGTGTGTGTGTGTGTGTGTGTGTGTGTGTGTGTGTGTGTGTGTGTGTGTGTGTGTGTGTGTGTGTGTGTGTGTGTGTGTGTGTGTGTGTGTGTGTGTGTGTGTGTGTGTGTGTGTGTGTGTGTGTGTGTGTGTGTGTGTGTGTGTGTGTGTGTGTGTGTGTGTGTGTGTGTGTGTGTGTGTGTGTGTGTGTGTGTGTGTGTGTGTGTGTGTGTGTGTGTGTGTGTAAACAGTGGACTCGACCGGCCTCATTGACTCATCATTAGCGTCTGGTCGTGGGTCTGGTGAAGAATGCTAATGCTGTAATTACTCCAGCGTTAAACACACAGACTTATCGAGAGGCACTTCCCGCGGCTCAAGGGTTTGAGAGTTCGTCTGTGAATGTGACTGTCTTAATGCTAATTATTTAACATGTGCCGTTTGAATTAGGCCGTGAAAGTCAATTTGAGTTATCGCCGGCGGAGGACAAGGCTTTGAGCGCCTGTGATTTTAAAGGTGGCTTCGACCGCTAGAAGAGGACTCACGCTTTCAACATAAAGGGCAGAAAATGAGAGAGGGCTTTTTTTTTTCGTGCTATTGAGACTTTGACAACTTCCTGTGAATGTGAATTTAGGAGCCGTGTG
Source organism: Puntigrus tetrazona (assembly GCF_018831695.1). Taxonomy (NCBI): domain Eukaryota; kingdom Metazoa; phylum Chordata; class Actinopteri; order Cypriniformes; family Cyprinidae; genus Puntigrus; species Puntigrus tetrazona. The sequence goes on along the minus strand of NW_025048050.1, from coordinate 960,883 downwards.
TAAGGAATATGAAGCATCAGTGTTCGAGAAATACATTTAAATGTGTCATATATTTATCATTTTAGATGATTTATTTTGCATTTGTATTTACATTTGGACTTTTAATATATTTTGTTAAACTCAAGTAATATAACGTACAAGTCATTTCTATTTATTGTTTTTATGTGCTAGCTTTTATTTTTAAAGCATTTTATTTATTTGCTTTTTTAATATTTATTTTTAATATTTGATTTGTTTTCAATAATTAATATTTATTATTTTTAATTTGAATATCATTTCAATTAGCTGTATTATATTTCAATGCTATATATAATGTTCTGTATCGTTATTTATTTACACATGAATTATTAAGTGAATCAATAAAATGTATTTAGCATTCATCATTTAGTTTTTTATTACTTTTTAAAAAAAAAAATTCATTACGTATTTTATAATTTATAATCAATCTGTAACTGTTATATTTAATTACATTCATGTAATGTAATATTTTATTTTTATTATTATTGTTTGCATAATTTTTTCCAACATTTATGTATTTATTTGCTCGTTTATTTCAGCTTTTTAGTCAAACTTTTAATAACAGTGAGGTTTATAAACCTCTTCCTTTTCTTCCTAAGACTTTTGTAAGAGCACGAGGGTCAAAAAGCGACGGCTGCTGGATGAACTTTAATTAAAAACAATAATGAATGATTTTATATGTTGTTGTTGTCGGGTGCTCAGCGGTCATGCTGTTTTAATGACGCGAGTTAAGATGCAGGGCATGCCACTAAATTCATTATTTTAACTCGGCAATGAATGAATTATGAATGAGAGGAGAGATTTTGGGTTTAATTGGACCTTGAAGGGTAAGATGATGTTGTACTTTAAGACGAGCGTAATCTCATTAAAAAGGGCACATAATCACCTCTGATATTTGCTCGGTCGTTGCCAAAAACTCGAAAGATCTGGGATCAGCGTCGGCGCGGGGCTGAAAGCGATCTGCCAGATGTCACAGATTTAGTAATGAGAGCTCGGTTTCCGTGCCAGTGTGCACACACACACACACACATATATATATATATCTATCTATAAATGCATGCTAATGTGTCCTAATGAATAAACATGGGCACAATTGAAGCGTTGTGACACAGTCAGAGCCTCGTTTCTCCTCCACACCTGGCTTTTCTTATCCTTTACATTTGCATTTTCAGAGTGTAATGTTTGACACACACCGGCATCGCTCTAATTATGTTAACAAATCAAAATGTGTTCGCCGCAGATATCGGCGCGTTTGCAGCATGAGCGGTATTTGCTCCACAGATGCTTTTGACGCAAAAAAAATCGAGAAGATCCCACCGGCGGCGGGACGTTTCTGTGGGACAGGTTTGCGCAGAAAAAAATGACTAAAGCCGAAATTAAAAAAACGATTGAAGCTGGACAGAACTGGAAACGCTCATTGCGAAAACTTCACTTTACGCAACATTTACTGATAAAATATTCATGTTAGATGAAAATACGATAAAGTGTCATGTGCATTAAAATGACTGAAACTGAAATAAAAAATGTGCAAAAAGTGCAAAAGTACTGTTGGAAATGTTGACCATTTAAACTGAAATGCTGAAATTACTAAACCCGAAATAAAATGAAAGATAAATAGAAATATTACGAGTATAAAAATGATAAACGGACATTAAAGAGTACTAATATAAATATGAATATTAATTGAAAACATAAAAAAAAGTATGTTTAAAAAGTTGAATTATTAAAACTGAAATAAATTAAAGCTAAGTAGAAATGTTAACAGAGAATTATTGTTAATAATTATTTTATTTCAGTGTTTATTTTTTTATTCTTGATAGAAATGTAATCAAATAAAGCTAAACTGTGTGTGTGTGTTTAAATTTTTAATTTTTAAAAAAAAAAAGTTGAATAGTGTTCGTTTACGATTTTTACGCAACAAACCATTTTTATTCTATCACCGAGGCAACATTTCTCGTTTTCGTTTGAAGTTGAAATGATAAAACAGAAACGAAGGCTAAACGCAAACATCGCGAACACGAAACTAACAAAAACGTGCTCGCGCACAAAATGTGATTTTCCGAACAGCGCGTGAATTGAGGATCGTTCGCGCTGTAACCGATATTAATTAATAACAGAAAACGGTAACTCTGTTTGTCTTCGGGATCCCTGATGACGGGCTCCTGAGTTTTTTCCGGCAGGATTTGTAATTACAGCGGTTGAGCTCAGCAAATATTCTCTCCCAAACCAATCAATAGAGAAATCAGCAGCTAAACCGGCTGTTAACCCAGCGCTTTACAGAGATCTCCTCCTCCGGGCCTTCGCTCGCTGTTAGCCAGGCCAGACACAACTGATTCTGATGACTCTGTTAATAAACGCCTTCATTTTTTAATCCTGCTTCAAAGAAACGCTCGACGCGGGACGTAATGAGCGGCTGAAAGATGGCGGTGATTTATCGACTCTCCCACCGCATTCGTCTTCTCTAACGTGTGATGGACCTCCAATCCGTTTCCAAGGACGGGAAATTACGTTCGGAGGAATGGAGATGCTGTAACGCGGAGCGACCTGCGTAATGATCTTTAAAGCGGACGCCCGTCGCTAACGTTTTAGGTGTTTGTTTGCAGACGTGTTTTCTGTGCTGTGTGTGTTTACTGGAAAAAAAGTAAGAATAAATAACCATTTTACAAAAGCAAAAACGGTAAAAGTACGGTAAAGTCCAAATTAATTCAATTACGGTATAGTACTGTAATCTACCGTAATCGAATTACGGTATATAACGTGTTTGAACAGGTCAATACTTTCAAACTGCAAGAATTATAACCATAAATGTAAGGTTTTAATTACGGTATATTACTGTAATCTACCGTAATCGAATTACGGCATAAAACGGGTTTAAACGGGTACATTCTTTCGAATTGCAAGATTAATAACCATAAATGTAAGGTTTTAATTAGTTATTTTACAAAAGTGATCAGTTCCATCTACAGTAATTTACTTTTAAAGTATAGTTTTCCATTTGTGCAATAAGTAAGAGATCATGTATAAATGCGGTAAAAAAAAAAAATTAAGTTTGCATATTTAAAGGATTAATCTTTTTTACTTCAACCAATCTCTGTGAGTTTAAAGGCGTTTAGAAGTTATTTCATGTATATAAAACACGGGTATCGTTAATTAACCAAGAAATAAAATAAATGGATGTAAAAATACAGTCAGCATAGCAACATTTTCAGGCGATTTCTGTGAAACAAGCAAACAACGTGTTCTGCACTTCTTAAAGTGGTTAGTATTAGTCAGTGTACAGCGTTGCGTGTCAATGAAATAATAGAGCATGCAAAAACACCTGAATTCAACGGCAATTGCTGAGTGCATGTACTAAACAGAGTTACTAACTCACAGAAAGTTAGTATTAAAAGGATGTGGGCTCGTCTTCGGGGGTTCGTGCTCGTGTGCGGATCGAAACGAGGCATCACTGCGACCTCGTCTTGATTCTGTTACAGAATCAGTGTCAGCTGGTTCATTTGTTTTCATTCGAAGTGTTTGTTTGCGTAATATATGCGTGTGCGCGCTGTGCATGTTTATTATTTATAGACAAATGCACACACACGTGCATGCATATTTCAGAAAAAAACATGTTACATTTATATGTAATGTAAATATGAATATAATAGACGTACATTTACATATTCTCAAAATACATACTGCATGTGTGTGTCTTTATATATGCATAATAAATATATACAAGCACACATATTATGTAAACAAAAATAAAACGGCAAGGTAAAAACACACACACACACATATATATATATAGGTGATGTGAATTTAGTGATTTTAGTACTATTTTTATCATATGACTAATTATTGTTTATTAATGTTTCAAATTAGCTTTAGTTTTTGTTGTTGTTATTTCGTTTTCCTCTCTTCTTTCAGTTTTAGTAAGTGCTGCTGTGATTGCCGCTTCATTCATCCTTTCACGTAACGTTTGATTCTTATCAAACGCTTTTAATATCGTTTTAGTTACCAGCAAGTATCCCATTGAATTAATAAATTAAAAATCGATAAATTCAATTGGGCCGATGGAAAGATTTAAATGCAACGAGTCACTAGAAAATTCAGAGTTGGGGTATTTAACATTTTTACAGTGCTTTTGGTACATACATATGTATTTATCTGTATATTTTGTACATATGTATTATAGGCACTCTTCTGCTTATTGCACTTCTGTTTAGATGCTAACTTCACGTACCTTACACGTGCAATCAAGTTGAATCTAATCTACGTTACTTTTTAAGCAGTTTTTAGTGTTTTCAGAACCAAAGCTGTTAAAGTGAGTAAATTGTTTATTTTATCTTTTTTTTCCCAAAAGCGAGTCTGTTCATCAGCGGAAAGGCCTCGCTTTTCTTCCATTGCCGCTAAACACTTTTCAACTTCATTTCCGTTCTGTTGCTCTGATCGTCTCGCCCCTCATCTTTTTACCCCACGGTGGAGTCGGTCGATCTGTGAGGACTTCATTGAGTGTCGTGATCCCGGCGGTCCGGATCCCGCAGGCTCGCGCGGGGTGAAAGGAAAAGCTGGGCCTTGTTTTCCAAAGACTTTGACAATCCCGCAGTCGGGCTTCGGTGGGCAGCGTTCGCTCCGTGACAGCCAGCATTGTTCCCGGAGTGACGGGGTCCAGAGCCGCCCGCAGCAACAAACACCGCCGATGAAATGCATTCGAGGCGAAATGATAGAGCTGCTTTATTTTCTTTCATCTTTGTTCCTTCAGGACGTCTTGGATTCTTGCCGGTGTGTGTACGTGAGTCGGCCTCGGTGGTCTCTACTAGACTTAAACGTGTCAATCAAGCATGGCCATCAGAAGCAAAAATAAAAGGTGTGCGGGTGCTCTTTTACTGGAGTAGATGCCATTTCCTTACACAGTTAACCACATACCTGGAAAGGTAGGATTCCCAAAAAGGTAATAAGTTGTTTTAAACAAAGGATGTACTTTAGCTAGCTAGTCAGATAACCGTTAGCGTTACAACAAGAAATATAACACATATAATCATTGCTGTTGATAGTGTTTGAATCAACCTGGTCAACCGTAAAAATCGGTGTATTTTTTGTGCAACACCATTTTTACGTACCTTCAGAGAGAAATGAGTGACGCTAAAACACAGGTTCAATACGTAAACCCTGGCACGTTTTTTTTTTTATTACGTTTATTGCGTGTATTCAGAATTAAAATATGTCCAGGGGCTGTTGCTAAAAGTTAATGCTCTATCATGTTGGAAATATGCCCTACACCGAACCCAACCCTAAACATATAGTGTTAACAAACTGAAAGCTGATTTGTTGATGCAACCATGTTATTTCAGCTACCTTTCACTGTTTTGCCGACTTCACAGGTTTCAAACCAGAGCTCCTCGCCTCTCAAGAACAACCAAACAAACCTACGGTCTATAAAAACACATAGATATGAAGCGGGATATGAGTGACGCTAACGTTCAAAAACATCCGTTTTCGAATCTCCCAGCATATTAATATCGTTTTGAAGTCATAACATGCTATTCTTCAAATAATTGTGCACTATATTAATCGGAACATTGTAAATATGTGTGAAAAGGTACAAAAGTTGTCACAGTTTTACTGTCTCTAGTGTTCATTTCTTTTGGAAGCTGCAGTGATATGTACTTATTGGTACGTATTTCGTGTCTTGCTAAAAAATGCGCGGTATGTGGTCCGTTTATGCCATGAGACCAGGTCGGTTCGATTATATTAACTAAGTGCATACATTTTACTGTACATTCTCTCATATGAACATCAACTGCTATGTGTAGCGAGAAGCGCTGTACAAATAAAATTGAATTAAATTGAATATTCAGAGTTGTGTTGTGGTAATGCGCCAGTAGTTCATCGAGTGCAACCATTTAACGTCATTTAAATAATCACGCCCCCCTTAGTGCAATATAATGACACGTCTTTGGACTCTGTTGTTGTGGTTTTTGTCTTGTACCATGTGCTCTGTGTGCCCTACCTAACATAAATCTGTCATAGGTTTTGTACTACATATTTAAGTAAAATACAGCAATATTATATTAAGCCATGCAAGTCTTAATAGCCTTCAAAAAATGGGTGTACAATGGTTCTGGTTCTCATTTTTGGAGATTTGGTAGCATGAGTGCATGGTTGTACGACTACTAATTGTATATAATAAAATGCATTAGGTCTGATGAGTTGCATGGGTTAATGAAAAGTTTATGGAGAGCCAAATATTTTGCACATTCATATTGGGAATATTGTGCTTTAAAAAGATGCTGCACCCAAAAATACAAATTTGAGAGAATGTTGAAGAATATGGTAAACAAAGTCCCTACTGATTTCAATAGCACGGGAAAAAATAGTTATTATAGGGGCCATCAACATCTTTTATTAGCACATTGGTGGGGATTTTTCCTAATTATTTTGTGCACGATTGATTTAGTGTATCAGAGCGGTTTCTGGGTTTCCAGTCGATCGTGACTGCGTCTCACATTTCCCGAGGTGGAATCTCAAAAAAACAATCTATAATCTTGCAAAATATTGTCCATGCGGGAGCTTTATATAAAATTCCCACTGTCTGAAATCCAATACAAATGCTCAAATTCAGGATTAAGCTGGAAAAACGGAATGTTAAAGAGGTTTTGTTGTCGGGTCTGGATGGGATAATCCCTTCAGGTGCTGCGACACGCCTGTCTATCATGGCTGATGGGAAAAATAGCCATGAAATGGCCAAACGCTGAAGCTCTTATCTGGCGGCGGAGCATCCAGATATCATTTCTCATTTTGAAGTTCTCTGAATCACCTGCTCCAGTCTTATCTTTACAGCAACTAGCTGGACTGGCCAAACCTGGCTACTTTCTGTCGCCATAAACCTGTCATGTCAAACATGAAATAACACACCCTCTTGCTTTAGGAATATTGAGCCAAAATGGCCGACAAGAGTCTGTAGCTCAAGGGTTATTCATATTGTTCTGTGAGTATACTGTATACTATATATATATATATGTAGCTGACTCCTAATATTTTGGATGTTCTTCATATTCTGTGTGGTGGTGAATTTACACTTAAAGAAATTTATTCTGACTGATTTTTACATTTTATGGGCATTTTTACTTTTATGAAGCCATTTTTTTCTGAAAGTGTCCATTGTGTTCTGATAATAAATAATAAAAGATTATTGCGCCATTGCGCTGTTTACTTCCAGAGTAAAAAAAGTTGGGTTTTACCGTTTTTGAATCCATTCAGCCGATCTCCGGGTCCGGCGACAGCGCGTTTAGCATAGCTTAGCGTAGATCGTTGAATCCTATTAGACCAGAAGCATCTCGTTTAAAAATGGCCAAAGAGTTTAGATATGTTTTTCTATTTAAAACCTGACATTTCTGTAGTTATATCGTGTTTCAAACAAGATGCTTCTGGTCTAATTGGATTCCGTGATCTATGCTAAGCTATGCTAAAAGTGATCGGCTGAATATATTCCAAAACGGTAAAACTCAACCTTTTTACTCTGGGGGAGGTGGAGAATGAGCCTGTTTTTAAGAAAAGTGGAGCGTTCCACTTTTGAAACGCCTTTGAGACTGAAAATAATGCTGTGGTTGCGTTTGGAAATATGGTGTTTAAAACAACAACAACAACAAACCAACCAACTTCTTTATTTAACTGTTGTAGAAAAAAAAAACAATTAATATCTTCTGCCCTCATGTGTTGAATTTGCAAACAATTTAAAGATATTTATTAAACTGAATATATATATATATATATATATATATATATATATATATATATATATATATATATATATATATATATATATATATATTTGCAAATATATATAATAAAATATCTAACAAATGTGAATATACACTGTATTTAAAAATATATAAAAAGATATATTTTAATTACTTTATAAAAGAATTTTGTATTATTTAATCGCAAGTTTATCTAAAAGAAAAGTTGGAGAAACTCCATAATGAAGACCTTGATGCTAACTGACTGTCAATGACACACTTTAGCTCTTTATTTTCACGCTGTGGTCGTGTCAATAATTGTTTTAATTAATCTTTATCTGAATGCTGCTAAATCCTAGTATGAAACGCAAACAGATTCATTCAAGTTACAGTGATCCGCAAAACAGGAAGAGCCCAGAAAACCTACACATCTAGGAATATATGTATATTCCAGCTAATTAATGGGATTCAAACACCTACAGAGAGCGCCGAATGAATTATTGATGCAGAAATCATTTATTCTCCGTAATAGCAATGCCAGGCAACTAATTACCGCAGTCAAATTTGCATCGCTAACAAAAGACGACAGAAGCCGTGCGTCTGAAGGAAGATCACTGCAGAGAATTAGTGTTTCTGTGGAGGAAAACAATCCTCAAAGCTTCACCGTTGCCCAGTTTGTCCATTAAATTTCTCCCGCCGCTCTCCAGATTTCATTACCGCTCTTCAAATACTGTAAGTCTGATTCAATAATGAGTTTACATACGGCAAGACGCGAGGAAGGAAGCCGTCCAAACGAGATCAGGCCTTCTCCGGACGACACTCCGCATGAAGTTGTTTGCTCATTCCTTGCCAATTATCATTTTCTCCTCAGAATAACTAACTCCGGCTTCTTTTTTATCTTGGTCTTGACGCGTGGCAGGGGCAGCGGGGCCGGCTGGAGATCTGGCTCAGGTCAGAGATGACTTTCACCGCTCTAATTGGATTCGCTGCTGCCAGTGTCGGGCTCACGGGGGCTGGACGGACGCCAGTCCACCGCATCTGGGTCCGGTCCTTCAAGCTTCAGCGCTTCGCTGATTCTCATTCATTACGCTGGCGTGTAAAAGCGTAACTCGGAATAGGAAGATGGGAGGAAAAAGCACTTCCAGCGTCCAACTGGTAATGCAGGTGAAAGATCTGCTGCGGTGATTTCGCTCACGATCACTGCTGGGATGATGCTCCGGTGACGAGAGGTGATTCAAAGTGCTGTTATCACTAAAGTTAAAAGCATTACAAATCATTTTATTGACTGGAGATGACATAACATGACATATATTTGCATATGAAACTCAAATAAATACTAAAATTGCTATAGAAAAGGTTAAGATGAGATGGAAACTAAAATGTAATAAAAAAAAGTAGTAATAAAAAATGAGTAAAATGTGGGATAAATCAAAACACTGTACTGTAAAAACATAAAAAGTGCATAGCGGAATTGCGAAAACGTTAACGGTTTGACAAATTGCTAAAACGTGAAAAATGACAACGCAGCAAAAGTACTAAAACATGCTAAAAATGTGCAAAAGTGCATAGTAAAATTACAAAAACGTGAACTCATTTTTTTAATTATTATTATTATCAAATGTCGCGAAATAACTAAAATGCAAAACGCAAAATATATCAAAATGTGGACTAAAAGACAAAAAAGAGCAGAATTACTAAAACAAATATACACTACACCTATAAACAAAACAAAAAAAAACTTATTCCATTTAAAAAAACAAAAATAAAAAAGTCATGGAAGCAGTAGGGTATAAGAGGTTGTGTGTATTGTGAGTGAGTCAGTGCATTGTTTGACATGAAGCAGTAAATATTAATATTAATATTTAAAATAAATATTAACCAACGCTATAATGGCATAAATATGTAATAATACTAATCCCGAAGTTAATTAAATTTGTAGTAGCATGACAGCCAGCACACAAAACAAACCCAATAGAGATATGATTTAAGATGACAGCGTTCAGTAATAGATAGCGGGTCTGGAAGGCTGACTTTTGTAAGACGCTGCTGTATATTTATTATTCCATTCATGCATTGGTGGAGCAGCAGCAAGTGCAGCATTATTGACCTTGATATCTTCAGAAATTCAACATGACATGTGGTGAAGCTCCTACATGAGTGTGTGTGCGCGCGCGCGCTCTGTTTGACAAAATCCATGCATGTTTTAATAGATAATGCTCTCCCTATCTCTATCTGCAGGCCGTGTGTAATCCACAAACTCTGTTGAATCATCCCAGCATGTGATGGAATAACTGCGGGTCTGCTTAAATACGTTTGTTGACTCACCTTTTCACCAATTACAGGACAGACAGCGGCGCTTTCCATTTGGACGGCGCATCTGAATGCATAAACATCCGAGCGCTATTGATTTACTTCCTCTGGGTTCAGGAAATTAGATCGCACGACCAGAGCGGGATATTTTAGTTAAAAAACGAAGCTTCTTATGGTTTTCCAATCAATGTAAAGACACAAAATACAGCTCCGTTGAGTGATGCAATCCACGTTTCTTAATGTTAACTGCGCTAAATTGCCTTGTTTTCTCTACTATCCCATAATCCCCTCCTGTCACTTCACCTGGACTGCTGGGTAGAAGAAGAAGAAGAAGAAAACAAAAACAAGGTCGGCATCAAATATATACACAAACATATAAATGTATAAACCGTGAGATATAAACTAATTCTAATATGAAATAATTAAAGTTCACCCCAGAGATGACCTACCCCAAATACTCCATTCTAAATCCAAATTTATAAATCAGACGAAAAGTTTTTGTTACTCCTCAGAGGAAGATTCGTTCAATTTATCTCGGCAATGTTGTATTTATTTCTGTTTTGAAGATGTTTTATTTGGACTGCTCAGAAGAAAATATAGGCTAGAAAAACATGTTTACTGCTAGCTAAATTTCATATAGGTCTACATACATAAAAAATATAGTGGGTTTAAACATTTTCTTTTTTCAGAGTTGTTTTGGACAAATAGCCAAAGGCAATTATCCAATGCTCTTTTAATTACATAACAATGAAAACTATGCATCCGTTGCGTTGTTACCCTGGCAACACGTCCGTTTACACTACATCCCGCTCCGAGACTCCGATCTGGATCAAGCGATTCGTGATTCTCGCTCCAAATGAATCAAATGATTCAAAAGTCCTGACCAAATTCAAAAAGATTCTCGACCGAAGTTCTGAATGATAATTTGCGAGCTATTATTCAGATCTGAATAAAAATATTCACGAACCCGCTCCGTAATTCCAGCCTAAATCATGCGCTCAAATCATGAATCATGAATCAAAAGATTGAATCAAAAGATTTACGATAAGCGCTCCGAGGGCCCGATCTAAAGCGGATGAATCACGATACTCGGATCTGTTTCGAGCGCTTCAAAACATTGAATCATTTGGAGACGGTTCCGAGTTACAGCTTACTTGCTTTTTAAAACCATTACAAGCGATGTTGAAATCGAAATGATCGCTCTTTGCTAGTAAAAGTCTTGAAAGAAACGATTAAAGCCACGAGTTTGAATCAATCGGAGCGATTCCAGCGGAAATGACTCGTTTAATCGAATCCCGATTGAATCAAATTGTATTCCGGTTTTCGCGCCTTTAGCCGTGTTTATGCTACACCTTCAGCGCGACTACCGGCTTAAATCACCAGTTTCACGACATTAACTGAAACAAGCCAAATAGTATTAGCTTTACAAATAACATCTACATTTTAGTTCCGAAGATAACCGCTTTCCGCGTCGAAGACATCCGACTTAAATCGTATTCGGGTGAGGTAACGGGCTTTTCTGCTAACTAAAACAAAAAAAAAGACGAGCTTTAGCTCAAATGCAGTTCATGCATCATCTCGTATTAAGTGTGTGTTATCTACACTGCAGCGAATAGTTGAGAAACGACTACAAAAACGACTGTTTTTGCTCCAGTTCTCGGCAATCTTGTGTTTATACTGTGTGTTTGGTGACGGTGTCCCTGAGGACATGCTCTGCTCCACCCGCCGAGATGGAGATGACCATCGAGTTGGTCCACACAGACTGAATGAATCCGTCTCATTCACCGGTGAGGAAACATTACACCATATTACAATAATACTGCCTTCCATTGTCACTAATGGAGTAGCACATGTGTTAACAGGCAGGTGCAGCCTGTCATAATCCTCGTTTTATAAATGCATATAGACCAGGTGACTTTGTGACCGCTATTGGGATGAGAATGTACTTTCAACCAGAATAATACAAATGTTTTGAAGCAAATTATCTACTTACCTCACTGCCTTATTAATGTTTTGTTTATAAACCATTTTAAAATAGATACTGACCTGTTCTTGGCATGTAAGTAGACCAAATTTATAATTTTTTATTTTATTTTAATTATTTGATTAAATTTTTTTTTTTTTTTCTCTCGATATGGAAATGATACACATGTAATCTTTATTCATTTTAACCTGTTCTTGGTGTGAAAGTAGAAAGTAGTTTTTAATCTGTATTTTTTTGTGTGTGTGTTTATAAATCAGCTTCTAATTAGACTTTCTAAATATTACTAGTTCATCTATAAATAAATATTTGGTTGTATTTAAATTGCTCTTTCCATTTATTTGTAATTGTTTATAAACCATTTTAAAATAGATACTGACCTGAAAGTAGAAAGTAGTTTTTAATCTGTATTTTTACTAATTCATCTATAATTAAAATGTTTAGTTGTATTTAAATGGCTCTTTCCATGTATTTACCCTTAATCTCGCTTTAAATGTAAACTCGTTTGTTGTTAGATATATTTGATCTTATTTTACCTGTGAATTATTTATTCTTTTTTAATACACTTTTTTTTCTTTTTTTACGTTTCTTTTTTGTTTGTTGGTATTTTGTACTGTTTAATAAAAAAAAAGAAACCAGAAAACTTTCGCGATTCATGCTCCAAAACCCTTATTTTTTTATTTAAGCTGTTTTTTAGTTATATATTCTGTTTGTCTATACTTACCCAGATGTGTAGCTTGCAAACGTGTAATGTTATGATGGCATGTTTGCATTCAGAAAAGCACCAAGAAAAGTTTCCTCTGTAAAATATATATATATATATATATATATATATATATATATATATATATATATATATATATATATATTCATATTAAAAACATGCTTTCGGTTTAGAATATAAATAGGAACGCATGTGATAACAAACACACTTTATCTCTGTTTTCTTTCTCACTCTTTGAGCGTTATCATAGGCAGAAGCTCCACATGAAGCGCAGACGAGATTCAGCTCACAACTGAATCCAGCAGAGTTTGACGTTATCACGTTGCTAAGCAATCCTCTAATGTGGTGAAATACAGCACACAAACATCACAAGCTTTTCTTGCTATTGTGGGTCATGAAAAGTTGCTTTTTATCAATGCGCTTTAAAACGGAATCAAATAAACAATCGTGCGCATAATAATCTAAATCATTACAAAACATGTCAATAAATATCACAGTCTTTTAGCGATTAGGTAGTTAATATTTTTTGTAAATTATTTAAATGAATGTATGTTTTTATTTGTTTTAAATTAAGCTTCTCTGAGCTGGGATTGCCATCGCTGGAGGACCAATGAGATCCTGCTTGTTGAAAACAAGGTAAAATAGGGTGAACTTGATGATTTATGACATGCGCGAAGTTTGTCGAGCAGAAAACATTAAATAGGAATTCAAATGAAATCAGCACAGTCATAGAAAAGAGAAGGTTCATTAGTCTAAGATTTGCAACAAAACACATTGATTTTGATGCTGTTTGGTTATATTTTGAAGTCATTGGGTGAAATATTGGTGTCATCATGGTCTGTAAATGACATTTATTGAATGTAAAATATTTAATAAGTTAGTATGAGTTAGTATTTTTGTCTGTATTTAATAATAATATTCCATATGCTAAGTGTGTTCATGTTTAAAGTGTACGGTCATTTAAATTACCAAGGTTATTATCATTAAGTAAAACAGGTCAATTAAAATATACATATGAAATTATTTTTTTCTCTTTATTATTATTATTGTTATTATAATTTTTTTTCTCTTTATTATTTATCAAATAAAATTAAATATCTTTATCAAGCATTCTACATTTTATCAATACATTTAAAATTGTAATATATAAAATATATAATGTAATATAAAAATATGTAATATATAAAAAAAGTAAATACATAAAAAGGGGTGGTTTGAAATTAAAAAAAATTGAAACGAATTAAAAATAATTTTCTTAGAAGCTAGCTAAGCGCTAAAATTACAAACTAAAAATAACAACGAAAATAGAAATAAAAAAAATAAACAAATAGTTGCAATGCAAATGACTAAAACGTAAATATTTTAACAGGAAATGATCAAATAAATAGCTTCAAGATTCAAAATAATTAATAAAATTATATAAATAATACTATTTTTTGGTTTGGATGTTAAAATGAGAAAGTTCATGTCTGAAGTAGTATGTAGGCTGCTCTGTAGGTTTTGAAACAGATCTTTTCATCTCTCCGTGATTGATCTTTTATTACAGGCTCGGCCCCGTCGGTCTGCTATCAATAACTCGTAGACGTTAATGCTTTAAGAATGAGTCGTTAAAGGAGCATGTGCTGCAGGTGTCTGATCTGTGACCAGCAGATTTTACCCTCGTTCAGCCGTCTGTCCCGCTGCTGATTCATTGTGTGAGCGCTGCAACGTCTTCTCATGTTCGATCCATCTCACTTTATGACGCCCAAAAAGCCATTTTTCTTCCCAATGTGCATTCAGGCACACAGACAAAGCGAGCGGCGTGTGATAAATGATGATTAGCGTGAGAGGTGAGCGGCGGACGGCTGACGGACAGAAGCGGGGCCGGTGATGCCAACAGCCTTCGGGCAGCGCTGCCAGGGTCGAGCCTCCGCCTCGGGCTGCCAATCAAACGGCTCGTGTAAGAACCCGATAAGACCGGCGCCCACTGATCATCTGGATTTAAATGAAAATGAAATTTCCACGACGTCATACCCAACCCGCTGTGTTCCTATGACATCTTTGAGAAGTCTTGCAATGCAGTGGCTTCTCATTAAAGTCCGCTGTAGTTTAAACTTTTTAAAATAGATTTTCTGACAAGTTTTCTTGCTATTATGGGTTATGAAATGTTCATATTTTGGTTTTGGAAAACACGCATTTACCTTATCTGTTCAACGACTCCCAGACAATTCATCTAATGGATCTTTTTTCCCAAAGCCCTCAGTGTTTGGTGGATTTCGTTTGAGTTTTTTAACGCTCCGGAAGCAGCACCTAGTGGTGAAGAATGAATTAGCGTTTTCATTCAGACCAAGAAAAGACCTGCAAGTGCTCATGATGTTGACGTCATCATTAAACGGCTTGCGACTTATTTTAAAAACAACTTGTTTCAGTATCTAACAGTGTCTGTCTGTCTATTTATCTTTCTATCTGTCTGTCTGATAGTCTGTCTATCAATATCTGTCTGAGATCTATCTATCTACCAGTCTCTGCCTATATGTCTGTTTGATAGTCTATCTATTAGTCTGCCTGTCTATATGTCAGTGTCTGAGATCTATCTGTCTGTCTTTCTATCTATCTGTCTGTCTTTGTCTATCTATATGTCTGTCTGTCTATCTATCTGTCTCTGTCTATCTATCTATATATCAATCTCTATCTGTCTATCTCTGTCTATCTATCTGTCTGTCTCTGTCTATCTATCTATCTATCTATGTATCTGTCTATCTATACGTCTGTCTGTCTATCTGTCTCTGTTTATCTATCTGTCTATCAGTCTGTCTATCTGTCTCTGTCTATCTATCTATCTGTCTCTGTTTATCTATCTATCTGTCTATCTATACGTCTGTCTGTCTGTCTATCTATACGTCTCTGTTTATCTATCTATCTGTCTATCAGTCTCTATCTGTCAATCTATCTCTGTCTATCTATCTGTCTGTCTCTGTCTATCAGTCTCTATCTATCTGTCTGTCTCTGTCTATCTATCTATCTGTCTCTGTTTATCTATCTATCTATCTATGTATCTGTCTATCTATACGTCTCTGTTTATCTATCTATCTGTCTATCAGTCTCTATCTATCTGTCTATCTATCTGTCTGTCTCTGTCTATCTATCTGTCTCTGTCTATCTATCTATCTGTCTCTGTTTATCTATCTATCTATCTGTCTATCTATACGTCTGTCTGTCTATCTATACGTCTGTCTGTCTATCTATACGTCTCTGTTTATCTATCTGTCTATCAGTCTCTATCTGTCTATAGTCTCTATCTATCTATCTGTCTCTATCTATCTATCTATCTATCTATCTATCTATCTCTATCTATCTATCTATCTATCTATCTATCTGTCTCTATCTATCTATCTGTCTGTTTATCTATCTATCTATCTATCTATCAGTCTCTATCTATCTATCTATCTATCTATCTATCTATCTATACGTCTGCCTGTCTATCTATCTGTCTGTTTATCTATCTATCTGTCTATCAGTCTCTGTCTGTCTATCTGTCTATCTATCTATCTATCTATCTATCTGTCTGTCTGTCTGTCAGCAAGGTTGTTTTCGTAAACGACAACTAAAGCTAATAAAAAGACCAAATACTTTAAAAACTTAAACGAAACTAACGGTTATTGAAAACGAATTGAAATAAAATACTGTTTTCGTAATCGTTAGCTATGTATTCTTCTCACCTCTTGGAGGATAACATACGAGGCTCTGTGTGCGGCGCTTTGGGGAAATGCCTGCAAATGGCGTATCAAGTACAGGGGGTTATCTGACGGCGAGACGCAAAGCAGTTTAAAGCAGCGTCCCGCACGGGTCCTGTTTAAACGTGCACCAGCAGAACAACCCACCCGTTATCTAACAGCAGCACTTATTTAATTCTGTAGCAGACCAGAACCGCTTCACAGATCAAATCTAGCCTGTTAGATCAGGCAGGCCAAATGCACAAGCAATCAAACCAACATTCTAAGGATCCTAAGTTTGTGCTTGGAAGAAAAACACATGATAATTAACAGAAACGGATATAAGGACGCGCATCCTTTCTGTGAACAATACAACACTTTTGCCTGCATCTTGTGATCACTCTACCGAACTACATTTGTGCATAATCACATCATTCAAACATGAGCCTTTAAGTGCCACTGGATTTATTATTAAATGTTTCAACGTATAATCACAACTCTGATTTTAGTAAAAAGGCCTGCTTCATTTCTATACTGGCCTGTTAATTCTGCTAAACGTTAATTAAAACTAAATTGTATAAAACGAAATGAAAATGTCTTCACAAAATAAAAACTAAACTAACGCTAACAAAATGATTAATGAAACTAGTTAAAACTAAACTGAATTTTATAGAAAATTTGAAAACGATATTTAAAATAGGTGATAATGAATTTGAAATTTCAACGCTATAATAACTTTGTCTATCTATCTATTTATCTGTATGTATCGGTCTCTGTCTGATAGTCTGTACTATCTATGTATGTCTGATAGTGTCTATCTGTTTATCTGTATGTCTATCTTTATGTCTCTGTCTCTGTCTGATAGTCTGTATCTATCTATCTATGTATGTCTGATAGTGTGTCTATCTGTCTCTATCTGTCTTTATTTCTGTCTATCTTTATGTCTCTGTCTGATCTATCTATTTATCTATGTCTGATAGTCTATCTCTATCTATCTTTATCTGTCTCTGTCTGATAGTCTATCTATCTATCTGTCTATCTATCTCTATTTATGTCTGATAGTCTATCTATCTATCTATCTATCTATCTATCTATGTCTATCTATCTATCTATCTATCTATCTATCTATCTATCTATCTATCTATCTATCTATCTATCTATCTATCTATCTATCTATCTATCTATCTATCTATCTATCTATGTCTGATTGTCTTTATCTGTCTGTCTGTCTGTCTATAGTGTGTTTGTTTCGTCCTGTCTCTTGTTTTATCTTGTCAAACCAAATAGCCGTAATATGAATTCCTATGAATTGAAATCTGCATACTGAGCACTCCATTAATTCAAATGAAATTCACGAGTCCGAAAAGGAATTGTAATTTGAAAGTCATTCTGATTCAGTTCTGAACGGCGCCGCTCTCTGTTTAGTCGGGCCCGCTGAGGTTGTTCAGTTGTTGATCTTGCACACTGAAGCAGTGTACAATAATTAACGTTTAATCTAAATGCTCCAGTGCCGCCGCCGTCCAAAAATCCATATTCTCTCGTAAAACCAACACGGCGAACTTGTGTTTGCAGAGTTCTTCATCTGTCAAGCTGTTTTGCACCAGCAGGAAACGTAAGCGCCGCAAAGCTCCAAAGGCCCTGATTGCATGATCTGCTTGTTTGTAGCGAGAAGAAGAGCGTTTTTCTCCTGGCTTGGATGCGATGGCCTCTCTGGAGGCGTTCGGGAGGTGTTAAACGCTCCTTCTGATGTGCTCCAGCAGGGGAGATGGCTTTGATTTCAGATAACCTCATTGTTTTCAGATCAGACGCTTTCTGGATCTGGACTTAAGATGTGATCGATAACAATGGCATTAAGATTCTGTTGGCGCCGTGCATGTTTCTCAGCCTCGACTTCATTAAGACGAGGGCTTTTTCCTTTGATATATTCTCAACATTGGCGCTGGCTGGCGGTCTGTTTATTTGTTTCCTTTTGTTATTCACGATTCGTGTGATTCTCCACAACACCCTTTTGTTACAGCGCTGATGCGATCTGTGATGTTTGTGCCAGATTCATATCAAATCAATTCTGACGGAACATATCGCAAATATTCTCCATGCATCAGGTGTTCGCCTCATCTCTCTTGCAGGAGACGCAGTATTCATCTCTGGCTGCAGCATCTGGCTTTATTTATTGAGTTTCACATGAAAGTAATATCCATATCCATAAAATATGCAGAAAACAAAAGATTAATCCGTATAGGCAAAGCAAATCTGCACAAATTGGAACTTTGGGACGATTTTGAGCAGCAAAGTGAATCAGAGCACATATTAGTTTCATTAATTCTGTTGTTTGTTGTTGCTTATACTTAGCTTTAGTGGTTTAAATCGTCTTGTTGTGCTGTCTGATCTTTACTAAGTGACCAGAAGCAGCGTTTTCACCTGCTGGATGATAAAACCCTCAGAAGCTCATTGAAGGAGAGCGTTTCGACCACCCTAGCAACTTTATAACACCCTGGCCACCGCCCACAAAAGGTAGGCACAAGTCCAAAATCTTATTTCAGAAATTGTACGACTCACTTGGTTGAATAAGGTCACTCCGGTCAGATGCATCGGTCACACTGGAAATGGGATGCATTGAAGAATTCATGCAAAATGTGAATGCAATATGCATGGATGTGCATTGCACATATCGATATAAAGGATGCTTTAGTGGAAAGGTTGTGTATCAGGATATAATATCAAATAACATATTTCTGACTTCGAGAACTAAATCCGCGATTTTTCTCCTGGAATATATGTGGGTGTGCGCAGATCTCCCAGAAGCCCCTGCACTGTTTTATAATGAGAAATGCATTGGCTGATAACTCTTTAATTCAACGCTGCATTAATATTTTTTGTTCACTCCAAGCTGCGCTACAGAACTTTCTATCGCCGTCTGTGGTTGAAACAGACAATTAATTGCGAGTTGCTTACAGTCGTATTGGCCTTTTTGAAAACGGATCGTTTTATGAATTTCGATCATTTTATGACATCTGCCCCAATAATGTCTTCCAGTTGTTTTAATTTGCTTCACTGTCTTAGCAACCTTGCCCTTTTGAGTATATAATAAAACATTTAAATTAATTAATTATATTATTTGTTTACATTTTATTTTTTATATATTCTAATCTGTTTTTTGAATTGCTTTAAGCTGTACAATAACGTGCAATTAAAAGTTAGAATTTTCAGCATTATTTTTCACAAATAATTAGTTTGTAACTTTAAAATGCATTTTCAAGTTGGTTTTTAACTGTATTGTTCATTTCGGAGGTATATCGTAACCATGGAAGCCCACTTCTGCCACAGAAAAAGCTAATTGTGAATGATTTAAAAGCGAGATATAAACTTGCGTTTCTGAGGACAAAAACGTACAAAATGTTATTATATAAGCTCCGGATTCGACTTCACCACAGAGTGAAAAATAAAGGTATTGTGACTTTTTATCTTATAATTAAAGATGTTTTTTTTCCTCTATATCTCTCCAGTCCATCATCCCATAGCAGAAACAAGCTTCCATCCATATCAGTGCAGCAATGATATCTCTCAAATAACATGCTCCTAACTTTGTGAACTAAACCCAAGATTTTCTTCTGGAGTATAGGCTATATGGATGTGCGCGGATCCCCGCGAGGATGTGCACGATGCGTCAAACCCCGGTTCCTCTGCAGTATAAGAGCACCGATGCCAGACCTGGACGTTTTCAACAAACAAGTGGATGCGTTTGCAATTCCCACATTTCTCAGCGGCAGAATAACAGTTACCAAACCTCCTGTTTATAACCTCAAAAGATCCCGCAGCAGCGCACAGTAAGTCATAAATCCTGGAAATGAAATCTGCGGCGCGCGAGGCTCGATGCAGGAGACACACACCCGCGTGACGCTGATACGGCGGCCCATCTACAATCGCTCCGCATCTGAATAATGGCTCTGCCGACACGGCCCTGAGATTCATGCGGCTCCGCGCCGGGGCCCGGGACTCTATATCTCTTCTGTTGCCAATAAAGGAGGAGTCCTGCTGCCTGCCGACAATAATGACATCATGAGCGCCTGTGCCGATGATACGGAGGTGATGGATACCGAGAGCTCCTCCTTCGGAGAGATCTGAGGATAAGGTAAGAAATGTGACGCACACACGGATGCTTTCACCGTGAACAGGATGCCAAGCCCAATACGTTATTCAGTTTGTTTATTTACTTTTGCGTTGTATTAGAAGGGGACCGTATGCGTTCGGAAGTTTGGCATCCTTCCGGTTTTTCAATAGCGTTTCGAAAATAAAAATGCATTTCTTCGGTCAAAGAATACAGTAAAATCTGTAAAATTGCGGAATGGTTTTACCATTCGAACCAAGTGCTTTCTGCGCGAATAACTGTTAAAACGTAATTTATTTCTGTCATTTTCAGCATCATTACTCGAGTCTTTAGTGCCACAGAAATCATTCTGTTGATTGGCTGCACAAGAAACTTTTTTTTGTCCGCTTTTAACATTGTTTTATGTATTTACTTCATCATGGATTCTTTGTTAACAATTTATTTTATATCAAAACGAGACTTTGTGAATGAATTTGATGAATTCCAGTAATAGGTAATTATCTTAATTACTTTTTAATTCTTAAAAATGAAATTTGGTTTATTTTCATCCAACCCTAATCCCTGATTTACTCATCTGCCGCGTTAATGTCTTCTAATTATTTTAATTGGACCGTTTTCCAGCGTTCGCTTTGACAAAAACGACACAATGGACCACTGCCATGAAACACAAACAACACTAGCAGTCTAGTATATCATAAATGGTTGCTTTCAATCAATGATAAATGAATAAATCCCTCTATAAAACCTTTAGAATGCAGGTGAGCTTAAAATAACCTTTAAAAAATGATATATAGTTATTTATTGAATTTTTTTCCCCCATTTTATTGCAAAAAAACTGATGGTGCATGACATGTTTTGCCCTAATATAGTTTGTATCTCGTATCGTGTCTTAAAGTGATGAGATTAAGATCCTGTGCAGGTTGAAGAGCTCATAACTACACTATTAAGATCACAAAAACTATATATATATCATCTGACCAGTCGCTTTTGTGATATAATGTGATTTGTGGCATTAATTCAAAGAGCGTTAATTGGCTTATTTTGATGCCAAAGACTGAACAAAAGAAGTTCTAGGAGTTTAATCGGGCCTCGAGGTCTTGGAGCGAATGCAATCGTTCAGAGGTCGGAGGAGGCTGGTGTTTTGACGCGTCGGGGAGGATTGGGACGGCAGCGGTCAGGCAGGATCGCTCATTTGCATGGCTGATTTAATGACACTTAGTCGGGAGCGGCGCAGATCGATGTGAATCTCCTCGTCTGTTCATCAGGGCTTTAGTCCATCACGCGCTTTAAGTGCGTGCCGTTAAATGAGATATCAGCTCTTCGATTTTCTCCACATCTGCGTTTGGGAGAGGAGCGTTCGCTCTCTGAGAGCTTTTGACACCTTCTCTTTTCAATTAGATGTGATTTGTGTTTTGAATATGGAGAGGTTTCGTGAATTAAAAGCAAGTCACTCTCGCCGCTGCTCATGGTGTCATTTCATCTCATCTCGTTTTAGTCCTTCTGTGTAAATGTTGCTTTGCATAAAACCGGCAAAATGTTGATTGCTAATTGAACCATGCTGTCTGTAAGAGCCTGAGAACGACGGCAGTAACTTAACTATATTTTTCAGTAGCGTAACAGAAACTTGGCTGCAGGTGTAATCTACTGAACCGGTCCGAATGAAAAGATTCATCCATTCGATTCATCACCAAATTGTGTTCCTAGTAATCATTGTACATTTTTTTATTATTATTATTATTATTATTATTATTATTATTATTATTTATTTTTATTTATTTATTTTTTGAGAAATTTACTACAACCCCAAAAAATTATTTATTGAATTTACTAGATTTTTTTTTAAGGTAAGCGGTAACTTGCTTTAGCCCCATTTAAATAAACATCTAGTCATATTTTCTAAGCATTTAATTTAAACAGCATTTCATGGAATATTTTTTTTTATAATATTTCATGAATTAAAAAGAAATTATACAATACAATAAAATGTTTAAATAAAAGGACATTTTTGACTTAATTCTAAATGAAATTTTACTGAACAATTAGGTGCTAAGCAGTGGTCTAATAATACAATAATGTATTTTAATTATTTTTAATGTTTTATTTTCAAATTCTTATCTTTTAATCTGATTGTTATTGTGGAACTTAACTTTTTTTCATTATGTATTGATTGATTGATTGATTGATTGATTTAATTTCAAGAACATTAAAAAATTAAATGTTTTTAATTGACTCTTTGAAAATGAAAATGAGACACTTGTCAGTGATTTATTAAGTAATTTTATATATTTATTTATATATATAAATATATACGTCTATGTATGTTTGTATGTAATTAGTAAATCATTTAATTCTGTAAATTCAAACATCTCATCATGAAATAAATTTTTTTTCTAAGATATAAAAAGAAAAATAAATGGATTAAAATGATTGGAAAATGATTAAATGTTTTTTGTTTTTTTTTAGCAATAGCAATTATGTATTAAAAATGTAAAACGAAATCAATTCTTAATAATGGATTTTAGTTCGTTTACCTAAGATGATAGTCAGTCATGCTTTTTTTATATATTCTTTTAATTTTAAGTGTTTAATTTGATAAACACATATAAAGAAAAGAAGAAAATAATTTGATTTAAAGTTTGATAGTAATAGGACGTTAAATATATTCCCACATATATCATATCAAGGGATGGCTCGCCTAAAAATTTCATCTTCGTAATACAAAAACATAATTAAGACATTAACACAGTCCATGTGGCATCCGTGATTCAACTTCAGTGTTATAAAGCTACAAGAATATGCAAAGCGAGCAAAAACAATTAATTGAATTAATTTGTGTCCCAAAGATGAATGAAAGTCGCACAGGATAGAATTGTCATTTTTGGGTACGCTATCCCTTTAAGTGCGTGCTCTTGCTTAGTATGATTTAGTGTACCGTAGGTGTTCAGATGTACGTTCATGCCGTTTTTCTCAGCGGCGATGGTTTGGACCTGACGGGAAAAACGCAGGGGCTGCTGACACGTCAGTGTGCGCTCAGCTTGTTTCTTTGGAAGCACAATCATGATTAATGGCACGAGGCACAACAACACGAGCACGTAATTATCATTAATTACTCCAAAACCGAATGAGCTGTTGTTCCTCGGGCATTAAGTCATCAGCCGTAACGCTCCACTCACAACCACGGCGTTACCAAACCACAGGCTGCAAGCGTGCAGTTTCTTTAGATTGATCGGCGCTCACAAACAAGCTTTGTTTCGAAAAAAAGACGTCCGGTGAAGGATCTGTGGATGCTTTTAAAACTGAGATGACTGATGTGCAGTGGAGATGCAAACACGTTCAACACAATTGAGGAAAATGGCAGCAAAGAAAGGTTTGGCCCGACTCTCACGATACATGAAATCGTGAATTAAGGCAGAATGCTGATAAGGCTGTCACTTGTGTTGGGTTATAAATCAAAAAACTGCAATCGAGGTTTAGCAAATGCGTTGACCTTTGTTGCGTTAATGCGTTCCTCGCGTCTTATCTTAACGCGAAAAATAATAACTGCCAGGTAAATTGCGTCTGCGATTTGCGCGTGATAAATACTTTTAAAGCCGCATTAAGCCGTACAATTTCATGCGGCCCGGCTTCGAGTCGAATATGGAAAGCTTAATGGAGCCATACGAAGGCATGCATTATTCATGATCTCTACATATCTGAGAATTACACTCAAAACACAAGAGGGAAAAGGTTACGAGTGTGCGATTGACAAATTTGATGCTTTTCAGCAATACTGAAATGTGAATGGCGTTTGAATGTTGGAGGTTTTGGCTTCTCGGGTGAACAGTTTGCGCAAAAATTGATGCGTGCCCGAAATGTTCTGCCCCTTTCAGGCCGTCCCAGATTCGAGAGAATGTAGAATTCTGTCACTTGCTTCGGCAACGGATGCTCTGCGGCGAATGGGTGCCGTCGGGATGAGAGTCCAAACAGCTGATTAAAATCCATCGTCCATCGTGTCTCAAATCCATCGTTGTTAAAATGTAAGACCATAGTTTTTTTTGAAAAGTGGTCTGGTCTGAATCTGCACACGTCAAGCCTAAACCAAAAAGTGGCCGGATTTTGATGCGCGAGACACATCAAGAAGTATTATTATTACCATTATGGCTGTGTTTTAGATAGAAACAATGGTTTAAAAGTCGTGGCAATGATGGATATGTTTCCTACAAACAGCTTTCGCCTTCTTGAGGTGTTCGCTGGTGGACTGGAGTTGTCTTTACGAGCTAATTGGACTCTCATTCTGACGGCACCCATTCGCATCCACATCCACGATGCAGTGCTACATCCCTCCAAATCTGAAGAAGAAACCAACCCATCTACATCTCAGATGGCCTGGAATGGCGAGGACGTTTTCAGCAAAGCCATTCCTTTCACGTTCTCCCGCTGGTTCAATTTTTGAGTTTGTAACATAAAAAGCTCCGAAGACGCAGCGTGTCACGGGCTTCCTCTCCTAGAAGTGTTTGCTAATGTAATTATACTTAATTGGTGATCTGACAGCAGAAGACTTAAATTGATAATTAGCTTTTCAAAGGAGAAAATAATTACTTTCTGTTTGAGATTCGTACTCGGTCTTTGGACTGACTCCAGATACAGGAGGTTTGACTTTGAAAATGATTAATTTTATTGCACACAGATGATATCAAAGGATGTTTAGCTCGGCGCGGCGCTTTACTCGCGGATTGTCTTGGCCGGCTTTCTCTCAGCAGACTCTTGATTTGTTGTGTTGCGCTTCCCGGGTTATTATAAGGTCTTTTTTAATATGCATCGACTTGCCTGTCAATAATTGTGTTAACTAAGCTGTGATTAAAGGTCAAAGCAAATCAATCTATACGAGAAGTAGCCACATAATTGACGTTTGGCTGATATCCTACAGATTAAAATCATTTGTATCTATTAAAAGCGCATCTTTTTCAATTGAATAAGCAGTTTTATTTTATTTTATTCATTCGTCGTTCTTTTAGGTGTCCGCCTGCGTTCATCAGTTAGTTCGACTTTGTTTGTCTGTCAGTTTTGAATGCTGATTTTCTTTCTTTTTTTTTGACAGTAAAGGTGGAAATGTATTTTCACAGTTGGACAGCTGGTTATATTAAGACACATTTTGTAAACACCTGCAATTTTGATTAAAATACGACAGTGGTATTTCATGTTTTGAAAGGTGCAAATGAGATTCCAAACAAGAATTAAAATAGCAGACGCTTAAAATATCACTCATTTGTCTTCTTTTATTACCAGCTGCTTTACTGGTTGTATTAATGATATTTTTAAGAAATATATATAAAAAAAAAAGATTGAATCTTTAAATGTAATTAATTAATTAATTTAAATTGAAACATACAAATAAAACCTCTATATAATCCCCCAAAAAGTTACTTGAAATAACCCTTAACTGAAATAAAATGTATATTAAAAAAACTTTTATTTCAGTTTGTTGCCAAGGCAAATGTTTTTGTTTTGCAGTTTGTTTTATTTGGCGTGCTAACAGTAACCAAAATAAAAATTAATACGTCATAACCATTTAAAAAGCTAATAAAAATGATAAAAGCTTGCAACAAAATGACTAAAACTTTACCTGAGTTTAAATTTAAGTGTGTGTGTGTGTGTGTATATATATGCATGTATGTATGTATGTATGTTCAGCGTATTAATAGAAAAAAAATTACTAAACATTAACTACAATATAAAATTTATATAAAGTTATAGAAGCACACAACAAAGTGACTAAAGCATTACTGAAATTTAAATAATTTTTAAAAATGAAACAAATGTAAAATAATAAAGTAATTAAAATTAATTATGATTAATCTTTTTTATTAATATATTAATTGCAATTAATCACTTCCAAAATAAGTTTTTATTTACATAATGTGTGTGCTGTGTATATATTTGGTAAGGTTACGAAAACTTTGTTTTTATATATGTGTGTGTGAAAATACTTTCCAAATATATACTGAGAATATATGCATGCATAATAAATAAACACAGTATACACGCACACATATTATCTAAATAAAAACTTTTAAATGGGAATTTTTGGTTTGACAGCACTATAAAACACGGCTGCATTAAATTGCAGGTTGGTGAGGCATTTCATTAGGGTACATCAAAAGAGTGTTTCAGCTGTTTTAAGTTCCTGCAGGTGAAAATGGTGCATCTGATCTTAGTGTTACGATTTGAGGAAACACCACTAATTAGTTCACGTTAATTTTGCTCCATATTTATATGCAAGACTTTTATCGCTCTCTCTTAACTCATTTGACCCCTGTTGCGCATGTTTAGCGTCTTGTGTCATTGTTTCCTCTTTTTCTCGTCTTGTTTTAGTTGTTGCACGACTCGATTTCTGTGCAACTAAGTTCCCAGGAGCCTCATTAGGGACAGAAGTGTTTTGGCATCATCGGGGAGAGTAATTAACAGCGAGAGTTTAACACGTCTGCTGAGCTCCGGGGCGTTTCCCACAGCATCGCTTCGTCAAATCCCCACGCAGACCCCGTGCAGACTTTAAATGTCAGTGTTAAAGGTAGAGGTGCCCGAAGATAACAGTTTAACATCACATGCTGCTCGTAGCGACGGTGTGTGAGCTGAGCTCTGATTCCCGTTTGAACCAAAAAATACAATGGAAGTCAATGGGAACCATTGGTTACTCTTTGGTTACCGACTATCTTTTGTGTAGGAGAGTGAGAGGAATAAACACATTTTTGGTTGACTATATAGAACTTGCATAGAAACTTAGTTCAGGTTCACAGGAACTTCGTTTGGAGGAACTAAATGAGCTCCTACTGCAGAATAGGGTCAGGAACTATCGGTGATATAAGTATAAGCTGAATAGGATAAATGTGTACGAAAACGCCTTCACTCGGCGTGATTTAAAATGCAGCGTAAACATCATATCGACTTATTTCTTTTTTTTAAGCGCTATTTCCCTGAAGACTGTCTACAGCTTCTAACAGCCTTGTGACATTTAGCATTGGCGGTTGACGTTGGAGGTTCTGCAGTCCTCCTTTTCCGTTCTTTCAATCACTTGACGTATACGTCGACATTGTGAAACCCGCGAGACAACGAAAACACACGCGGCATCCTCCATCCTGCTGTTGTAAACGTAGGTTTTTTTTTTTTCTTCTTTGTTTGCCTTGTTGAACGTTGTTTAGAAATAACCTTTGAACAGTACCGGGAAATAGTTCACGCAGAATCGCCCCTGTACTTTATTACTGTACTTTTAGTTCTGGAAAAGTGGTGCAAAAAAGGCGTCTGTAGTAAGTACCCTTTGATTAATTGTTAGTTGGTCAAACTAATGCGTCAATAATGACCGTTGAAGCAACTGGCCACGTTTGAGCCAAAGTGTGTCCATTTCAGTCAAGCAAGCTATCCATTCATCATTCTGTCCATTATCCATCATTCTTTCTATCCATCCATAACTCTTTCCATCTATCCATTTATCCATCCATCTGTCATTCTATCCATTCATCCATCCTTTCACCCATCCATCGATCTTCCTTCATTCTATTCTTCCATCCCCCCGTTTATACATGTCATTCTGTTGTTAAATACTTCCGTCCCTCCATCACTCCATCATTCCCTTCTTCCATCCTTTCAGACGTCCATCTATCCATTGATTATCAGTTATTCTCTCCATCATTCATCACTGTATCCATCCATCATTCATTCCATCCTTCAGTCAGTCCCTCCATCCATCATTCTGTTTGTCCAGTCACCCATCATTCTATCCATCCCTCCATTCATCCATCTGTCATTCTATCGTTACATACTTCCGTCCCTCCATCACTCCATCATTCCCTTCTTCCATCCTTTCAGACGTCCATCTATCCATCGATTATCAGTTATTCTCTCCATTCATCACTGTATCCATCCATCATTCTATCCTTCCTTCCATCAATTCATCCATCCATCATTCATTCCATCCTTCTGTCAGTCCCTCCATCCATCATTCTGTTTGTCCAGTCATCCTTTCAGACATCCGTCTATCTATCGATTATTATTCTACCCATCATTCTGTTTGTCCAGTCACCCATCATTCTATCCATCCCTCCATTCATCCATCTGTCATTCTATCGTTACATACTTCCGTCCATCCATCACTCCATCATTCCCTTCTTCCTTCTTTTCAGACGTCTGTCTATCCATCGATTATCAGTTATTCTCTCCATCATTCGGTTTGTCCACCCATCCATCACTGAATCCATCCATCATTCATTCTATCCTTCCTTCCATTCATCCATCCATCCATCAAGGCCATCATTCTGTCAGTCCAGTCACGCATCATTCTATCCATTCATCCATTTGTTATTCTATTTTTTTCAATCATCATTTTATTCTTACATACTTGTGTCTCTCCATCTATTCTTGCATCCTTTTTGGACGTCCATCTATCATTCCATCCATCCATCATTCTGTTCTTTCACCCGTCCCTCTCTCCATCCATTCATTTTGTCCTTCCATCTTTCCATCCATCCATCTTATAACCTTCAAATTTCAACGCCTTTTAAACAAAACTGGTCAAACTGACTGCTGCAGTGTTTGATAAAAACCTTTTCTCATTTAAAATGACGGTAATGTCTTTCAATGTGCAATTCATTCTACGTCTTTTCGTCTAAATTGCAATTGCAGCATGCTAAGCTAATCAGCTGTTAGACAATCTCCCACAGACTTCGCAACAAAGTTAATGTGTCTTAAGGTGCGATTTATCCAGAGAAAGCTGCAAAGAACAAAAGGTTCGCAGTGTTGATGAGGCTGTGAAAGCATCACTTCATAACCTCGGATGTGATGAGTTTTCTGTAGGTGGATGAGAGTCGGCCTTTAGCCCGCACTTAACTCACATAGGAAGGTGTTCAAGAGTCGCTCTCATCTGAACAAATGATGATACTCTTATGGATCGCTTGATGCTCAATTTATAGATCCTGTTCATAAGAACAGATGCGGTGAGCTCAGTGACCCTTGACCCGATGCGTGCGATTTGTTCTCAGTGAAAGTGTGTGCTAAAGAAACAGTCTTTCTGAAATACGTGCTCACCGCCGCTGTAATAGATGTAGTGTGTTTGTTCTAATTAGTCAAACATCACTCTCATTTTCATAAATTATTAAAATCCAGTTGTTTACTTGCACTCTCAGAGGCATTATATGTCATTCTTGCATGTTCAATTAATTCATTCTCCAAACAAAAATATGAAAAGTGTCTTGTGATCGCGTTTTGCATAATTCGCTTGACTCCAGAGTGTTATTTCATTCACTGCTAACAAACACGTCAGCAATCTAGAAGAATATAATCTATAAAAAAAAAAAAAAAAAAGCTGCAAATAAAAGAGGGGAAAATATATAGCTTCTTGATTAAAAATATTATATTAAAATGGAAACTATTGTATTTTTAGTATGAGATATATCTATCTATCTATATCTAAATTTCTCTTTCTCTCTCTCTCTCTCTCTCTATCTATCTATCTATCTATCTATCTATCTATCTATCTATCTATCTATCTATCTATATATATATATATATATATATATATATATATATAGATAGATAGATAGATAGATAGATAGATAGATAGAGATATTAAATAATAAAAAGTTTAATTAAATTTTTTAAAATAAAAATGTGGTACAGAAAAACGAAAAAAGTATCTGGTAAGGACAATATCATCTCATGAAATTATATAATTATTTAATATATTAAATATTATCTTTTAAGGTAAAAGGAAAAATATGTAGTATATTTAATATGAAATATTGAATTCTAATATTCATATTTAATGTTATTGAAAATATATTTTATTAAAAAATATATTTAAAAAAACAGCCAGTGCAAATATTTGAATCTTAAAATATCAATATCTTAATATCAATAATCCTAAACCTTCACAGATACGATTCAGTATGGCATTAATATAAATATAATATATAATATAATTTTTATGTTATATTTAATGTATTGTTTTGAATGAAAAAAAAAAAAAAATATATATATATATATATATATATATATATATATATATATATATATATATATATATATATATATATTATATATATTTATATTTTATAATTTATATTTGAGCTATTCAGTTGTGTAAAAAAGGCCTAAAAGGCTTTTGATCCGTGTGTGTGTCACAGAATCAATTATATGAGCATCTGCTGTCAGACACTGTCAGAAAGGTCATGATCAGACGAGAGGCGCGAAGAGACACTTCAGATCTTATTAAACCATTTGATGGATCAGAAAAAGTGGGTGTTAATGGCTCTCCGGGGTCTGAAGTCCTTCAGGATTATCAGCCGATTATCAGTCTGCTTTTCAGATCCACGTTAACTTCAGCACACAGCCTGCAAAGATATTTATATTAACCAAGTGAACGCTAAAAGCGTACAGTGCTTCCCGAGAGTCTGGACTTCTGCTGCTGCAAGCGAAACAGAGTTTATAGATATAAAATGAGCAGCAGAAATGGTGTTTGCTCCTGCACAGCTGGTGTAAAACTCTCAGAATGAAGGTGAAAGTCCCAGATCTCTTCACTCGACCCACCGCAATTAATTTAGTTCCTCACAAACGTACGGCGCTAATGAACGCAGGCTACATTAGCCTCGTAAAACACTGACTCCACAGCTTAGCAGGAAGCTAGTCCTGCTAAAAGTTAAGCCACGCTAGCACTTCAAGTTGTGCGGAGTTGTAAAATACTTCTACTCATTAAAATTGGAGTTTAAAAGGATCCAGATGGAATATTTTAACGTCTCTTTCCACTTTCTATCATTTCGATCTTTTGCAGTCTTAATTTAAAATTAGATGTTATGTTCTTGTTTCAGTATCAAGACCTAGCTTTGGTCTTGGTTTTACAATAATTAATATTATAAATTAAATACAAGTATTTATTTTGTACATTTAACCAAAAGTAATATTTATATTACATTTAATTAATTATTAGTAAATTTACATTAATTATTTTAAATATTGTATGTTACACTATTTAATATATTAAATTGTACGTGTTTTTTTAGAATTATATTTACTTTCAAGTAAAAAAAAAAAAAAAAAAAAACAGTAAATAAACTTAGGGAAAAGTCTGGCCAAAAAAAAAGGAAATAAACAAACAGACCTACCCATGAGGTAACAAAAATCATTCTTGAAAATACTACCTAGAAAGCATTATATTAATAAAATGTTTACAATATGTATTCGATGAGCATGAAATATTAAGCAATTTCTGAGTAGTTTAAGAATTCATTATTATTTTCATTGGCTAAATATTTAAGTAAAATGTAGTTCTATGAAGACTTTCCTAGTCGTTTTTATTTGACTACTTTATTCATTTAGATTAAGCATGTTTTTCAGCGTGTTTTGTGCATACCATGTTATGCAGCTTATTAAAGTTTCTTCTGGACTTTCTGCAGGAGTGTGTTTTGATTTAACCCATAAATAAACACGAAAGGTGATGTATTCCTCAGTCCAGGGCTGGATATCGAGTTCTTTTCACTCTCGACTTCATGCAGATAACGGTTCCTGCGAGTGTTTTCAATGGCGGTTGCGTTAAAAACATACCGTACATGCCGTCATGCCATGAGGAAAGCCTTCCTCTGCAGGGTTACGCTTTAAAGCGGGTCCGTACCGAGCCGTATCTTCCTCCAGCCGTTTCGTTGGCGGTGCCCTGACACGGCAGATAAGCTCTCAGGCTTTTAGGAAACGGCGAGAGGGCTCCATCTGCTCAGCTTTAAGACAACGTGAACAAAACGCCTTCAGGAGCAGAAGTCCTCCCAGAATGCACTGCTCACACTATCAAACGCTCTGCAGATCCTCGCCGTCCTTCACGGTGTTAAAGAACATTGTCATCGTTTACTCCTCCTCGTGTCATTTCAGAACCTCTGTGAACTTTCTGCCCGTGAGTCCCTTCTTCTGAAAGCAGTGTTGTTTGATAATTGGTTGACTAGCGTCTCCTCAGTGTCTACGTTTTTACAGAAACTAGAAAGAAGGTCATCATGTTTACTGAACAAAAGTGTTATTGCTTTTAGTTTATTCACATAATCAGCACACAGAACGCCCAAAACTGGAACCCTAACCCCTAACCCTAACCCACCAACCCTACGCCTAACCTTAACCCTAACCCTAACCCTTAACCCTTAACCTTAATCCTAACCCTAACTCCCCAACCCTAACCCTGACCCACCAACCCTAACCTTAACCTTAACCCTAACCCTTACCCACCAACCCTAAGCCTAACCTTAACCTTAATCTTAATCCTAACCCACCAACCCTAAACCTAACCTTAACTTTAACCCTAACCCACCAACCCTAACCCCTAACCCTAACCCTTAACCTTAATCCTAACCCTAACTCCCCAACCCTAATCCTTACCCACCAACCCTAATCCTAATCCTAACCCCCCAACCCTAACCCTAACCTTAACCTTAACCCTAACCCTAACTCTCAAAGAAAATATAAACAAAGGTGCGTGGACATTTTGGCTTTTAATTGCAATTAATATACGCATATGTCGTAGTGCTTCAATCGCCATACAAACGTTTTCTTTAACAAATTTCATCTTATAGCATCAAGAGTTTGTCTGTAAATGTATGTTTTATTAATAACCTATAGTAAATTTGATCCACCGATATCACTACATTAAAGTGCCCCTATTATGGGTTGTGAAAGTTTCATGTTTTGGTTTTGAGAATCTCAAACAAAAAGTTGACGCATGCAAGATCAAAAAACATAATATTTTATTTTTTACCTTATTTAAGGTATAAAACATAAGGTATAAGCGACTCCCTAATGATTCATTCAGTGATGAATTTTTCGTATTTCGTTTAAAGCAGCGTTTGAGTTTTTAACGCTCCAAAAGCAGCACCTAGTGGTGAAGAATGAATTTGCGTTTTCATTCAGACCAATGCAAAAAGGCTAACAAGCGGACAGCGGTATGCTAATGTTTCACGTTGATGTTAAAATCAAACTTTTTTTTTAAAACGACTAATTTCAGAGTCGACTCTTTTGAGGTGCAACAACTTTATACACTGTGCACGACTCTACATGTGTAGATGTTTTTCTTTCACATGAAAGCTCATTTTAAAAAAATCCATAATAGGAGTCCTTTTAGGGGGTACCCAGATTTTCTGATTTCGTAGGCCCCAGATGAAAATGACTTAAACACAATTTAGGGTGACATTTATGATCATTTATGCTTAAACCCTGGCTTGATATTACTCATTTTGATTCGTCTAACTTCTATATTTTAGTAAACGCTGTATACATCTGCGACGTTTTCATTGGAAAGGTTTACAAGGTTATAAAAATAGCAGAAGAATAACCATTTAGGGTGCATTCTGTATTATAGGAGTTCTATTTAGGTTGTTGAAAAAGTAACCACCTTTTATATTTAGTTATATTAGTTAACCTTAGTTATATTTAGGTTATTAAAATAACAATCACCCTGCAACAACTCTGGTAATGTTTTATATATATATATATATATATATGTGTGTGTGTGTGTGTGTGTGTGTTTGTAAACGTAAAAGTAAACGTTCCTAGAATGTTATTTATTGGTTTCCAAATATCAAACGGGAACGAAAAACGAACATATGGGGAACATTGTGTGTTTGCTGGGGTGCGACTTCACTTTAAGTTTGTAAAGTGGCGTTTGAGATTGCAATTAGGGTCTCACTGTAATTACAAATTCATTAGACTTGGAAAGCATCTCGGTGCTTTTTCTTGGTTGTGTTTACCGTCGTTAAATTTTAAAATTACGCCAAAGCTCTCCTTTCGTGTTTCCCAGAAGAATGAAAGTGGTGCAGGTTTTGGAACGACGCGATGGACAGAACCATCCTCTTTGGCTGAACTAACCCTTTAACCGCTCGAATAGCGTGGCTCGTCATAAAAGACCATCGTAAACCAGTGGAACCAAAATCGCAGTCGGCCAGGAGGTGATTCAGGCCCATAAAGGTGCTGTGAAGTGTAATTGCTTCGTCAGAACCGAGAATCCTGCTCAGGATAGCGTGCGCTGGAAGCAAACTAGAGCGTTCTCCTCAAGAATCACAGAAACACGCCGATGTGACCTCTGTGTTGGAGACGAGGTGCTGATGCATAAAAATACATGATGTAATCCATTCACTGCTCCCGAGAGAGAGAGAGAGCATGTCAAAACTACAGCTATAAATATTTATGAACTACACAGATGTGTGACAGCATGCACGGTGTCAAAAAAGTCTTCTGGTGTGCATTTGTGCTCGCCGCATTGATTATATTGACGACGATGACCATATAGCATGGCCTTTAGTTCCTCGCTGGTGTGTCTGATCAAGCCGTCTTATGTATTTTAACACTGTGTTGAGGTCTTAGAAACCAGAATGACCTCTCTTATGATCGGGCCAATAGGTACAGGAAGGCAGAAAGTTCGTATGTATGTGAAATTTGTTTTCATATTTTTGGTCCGTTGGTCAAATAAAGCATCGTATGACTTTACAATCTCCAAGACGGGGCCCAATATATGAAGGAATTTTCTGTATTGATTTTGCGCAGGTGGTTTTTGCTGAATTTTGAATTAGTCGTCGCATTGTGTTGTGCCTGTAAAATGAACAGAAAGGGTCCAGGGTTGTTTGGGTTTTTTCTTTTTGTGGCGCAGAGAACTTTAAGGCCCATTCAAACCAGGAGCAAAACCTATAAAGTTTAAAGAACTAATTCTGTTCAATGCCAGTAGTGATATTCAAAATGACTATTCCATCTAAAAAACAATAAAGCATTGGCAGCCAATCAGAATCCATCTTGTTATAAAGAGCTTGAGCTCTTAAAGTGGCGGATGACAAGACTGCAGCATGAACAAAATATTACGTTCTCGTTCTGAATTTGATGTAAACTTTTAGAATAAAGTGTATACAGGCCTAGTCTTTTGATACAAATTTATTTAGTCATTTTCTAACCCGTTCGTTTCAAGGCATGGAGAAGGAATGAATTCATTTGTGAATGAATTGTTTATTTAGGTCTTCATTTTTCATTTTTTATCCATCAATGTCAAAACTGAACCAATACAAACCTTTACCGCTAATTCTTAATGTAGTGAACAAACTGTTTCTATTTTATTTTTCACGGCAGCGTTTACACCATGGCTAACCTGAATTGCGTCGGAGGTATTTGGATACTGTACTGAGCTTATTCTGATGAGATCTCAAGACTTCAGTCTCGGAGACATCAACACTGCCATCCAGAGGAAGTCTGAGGACTCGGGTGGAGACGTATGTATTCAAACACCAAGGTACATTTGATGACTTTGCATCTGTGAGTTTTATTGGGCAGGAATTTATTGCACGTTGCTCGGGTTGACGTTTCAAAATGAACTACCGATCTGAATTTACAGTAAACGACCACGCATTTGGGATATTCATGGGTATGAGAATATTTTAATGCGCGGTCAGTTTGTGGTTAACGGCCGCAAACAGGTTCAATGCATGTCGCTAAACGCGATTACGAGAGAATGGCCGCATTATACCTCGGTGCTTTGAGACATTTCACGGTGCCACAGATGACCACGTTCATACATCGTGGTACACGTCAAAAACGAGGTGCGCCAAGTCGTTTATGTTGCCGTTCTCTGAGATCCCAGAGATTAAATAACGCAATAGCGCCACCTAACGCCCAAGAGAAGAAACACAGCACGCATTTCTCTATTCATTTTCACCTATTTAATAGATTCCCACAATACATGACAATAAATAAGCTACATAAGGATCCCTGTACAGTTCAGCTGCTCAATGTACCCGGTATTTACAGACTCGGATCTACTACAAATGAACATGTTTTACACTTGAGGCACCTTGTGTATCCCATTGAAAGACACACAAATACTTGACAAGTTTAGAAAGGAAAAGCGAACGTTATTCTCCTAACGATAGTTTGACCTTATTTGGAGCAGCGTTAGCCGTTCCAAAAATATTGCGGGTCTGGCAACAAGTAAACGTTTTTCTGTAATACTATTAAATACATATACAATACTTTACAATCCTAAAATAATGAATATGATCGTTGCTATATTACATGTTAAAACTGCCGTTAGAAGCTGTGCACGAATACAAAACCCAAAAGCGCGGGAGCTGCGGCCGAGCCGTTACTCGGGTTCCACCGCGGTCGCGCCATAAATACACACCAGCGCAGTTTCAAGCGTTAAAAGTTTCACATCGCCGCATTATAAACACGGCTGAAATAATGCAAACACGCGGAAAAAGGGTCAAGGGTGGAGAATAAATGGCGGAAAGCAAATATTCAGATTCTGTTCGCGAACTCTTCTGAATGGAATAACCGCCGTATTCGTATGGAATACAGCGAGCGGAGGAAATGATGCGCGCGTGGAACAGGAAATGAGCGCGGGTCAGTCTAACGATGACCTCAGACTCTAACGAGATGCTCCACAGCGTTCACGAAAAAAGACAGAGGCCTCGGAAACAAAGAATCGTTCATACGGGTGTTCATGCAAAAATCATTGGCTTGGAAAACGCTCACTGTATGAGAAAATGTGCGAACAAAATAGTGACGTTGTGGCTATAAAAACAACAACAAGAAATGCTGATAAAAAATATAGTCAGGTCGAATCTAACCTCATTTCACAAAAATCGCCGAAACCTCCAAAAACGAGGTAGCTGGTACGTAGATGTTGGCTGATTTTTAATAAATACGAATTGTCCTTAAGGAAATATAGAAATATTGTCGCGTAAAATATCTTAACAAATGCGCTTTGCCAATTCTTTTCTCCAAAGTAAAAATGAAGGTAAAATTTCACTTGTACAAATGTAATATTTTAAGCAATACTGTCATTTTAAACACCCATGTTTCTCAACATGAAATGGCATTCGCGATTCGGATTACTTCTAAATTTAATGCCATTTTTGATCGCTACTGCATAGAACTTTTACACACACACACACACACACACACGTGCGCGCACACACACTTCAAGAATTTCACAATCGAGTCCGAAACAACTAACTGGCCTCGAAGAACTACGTTAGCATCAGTAACTACACCAAACGCTGGTGCTCTAGTGTTTCGGGTTTGGTTAACATCGCCACAAATACTGTTCATGCAACCGGATGCATCTCTAATCTATTAAAACCTTGATACGCCGCAGGAGGTGCGGCTTTAAGGCTTGCGTAAAGAACCGTCGCTCCGTCGATGCGGTATAAAAAAATCAGCGTTTGGGAGAATTGTACGAAACCCGTTTAAAATGGTTCGCTTCGTGCAAATAAAGCCCGTTTTTAGGAGGGAGAAAATGTGCTTGAAAGGAATGTCCAAAAACAGGCTTTATTTTGTTCTTCGGCTCGCTAAACCGCATTTTCATGAAATTCCCCCGCTGCTTCTTCGATCTCACGACAGCGGCGATAAGCTTCAAGCCACCACGAACTCCGCACACAATAAACTTTACTGCACTTCGCCCCCAAATATCTATATACATAAAACTCAATCGAACCGAACGCATCCGATCTCGCTGATTGAGCCCTTAGTGTGTTGATTTCATGTTTAAACACCGTAAAAACGCTTAATAAAAAAGCCTCTGAGTTCAAAACCAATAACCGTTTTGTCGTAAACGACGCAAAGAATAAACACTGCACGCTCTCGAATGGTGGTCGCTGACAGGAGGAGGGTTTGCGGTGTGTGTTGACGCCCTTGACGTGGGATTTTATTTTGGGTCTCAGACGTTGCTGTCCTCCAGCAGCGGCTCGAAGTCCTCGTCGCTCCCCGGAAGCGGTGTGTTGGTGTGAGCGCCGGCCAGACTCGCGCTGCTCTTGCGGGTTGGGCAGGGCGTCGCTGGGGGGGTCGGGTGGTCCGGGATGAAGAAGGCGACCAGAAACGCCACCACCACCGTACAGGCACCCAGGAGGAACGGAGGACCCGGGATTGTGGTCTTCTGCGCAAAACGGGGATCAAGAAAGTCATCCAGGATTTTAAGAGTGAGTATTTACTTAGCTGTGCAACATAGATATAGATTTATATGTGACCCTGGAGCACAAAAACAATACATTGCATGGGTCAAAATTTACTTCATTATAAATCATTAGGATGTTATGATTCAGATTAAGAGATTTTGTAAATATTTTAAAAGCTTAATTTTGGATTAGGAATATGTATTGCTAAGGACTTCATTTACTTGATTTCTTTGCTCTATATGCATCTATAATAAATTTTTCGTTCCTGTTCTAAATAACATCAAATTGAACGAATTAGCTGTGGACTGAAGGGAAGTAGAAGACTTATAATGTCTGTAAACGTTTCATTCTGCATTTTACATTACTTATAATTGTAGTAAAATTGTACGTATACGCTAATACAAAATAATATTTTTAGAATTATTATACACATTAAAAATAAACATTTTAAACCTTGAAAATGCCACACAGGGAGCACTTTTGAGCAATAATGTAATAAAATGTTTTGTGTGAAATAGATAATATATTGCAAAAAAAAAAATTATATATTCTTTTTTTATATATTAGTGTACAATTACTATATCAAATATTATATATTTTTACTAATATATCTATATATATCTCTCTAATATATATATATATATATATATATAATCTCTATATCTATCTATCTATCTATATATCTATATCTATATATATCTATATCTATATATCTATATAATCTATAGATATATATATATATATATCTATATAATCTATAGATATATATATATATATCTATCTATATATATATCTATATAATCTATAGATATATATATATCTATATCTATATAATCTATATATATATATATATCTATATATATATATATATATATATCTATATCTATATATATATATATATATAGATATCTATATATATATATATATATAGATATATATATATATATATATATATATCTATATATATATATATAGATATATATATATATATAGATATATATATATATATATATATATATATATATATATATATATATATCTATATATAGATATCTATATATATAGATAGATATCTATATATATAGATATAGATATCTATATATATATATATATATCTATAGATATCTATATATATATATAGATAGATATCTATATATATATATATATAGATAGATATATATATATATATCTATAGATATATATATATATATATAGATATATATATATAGATATCTATATCTATAGATATATATATATATATATAGATATCTATATCTATAGATATATATACACATCTTTTTATATGTAAAATTTTATGTTAATGACATTTACATTTAAACAAACATTTTAAGCATAAAAAAAATTCCATGCATGGTATGCCTTTTAGTCCTGATGCAAATGAATCACTGAATCAATGTTCTGAACTGATTCACTACACCAGTTTCAGGCTGTTGGTGTACCTCTTGTGAGGTCTGTAGTGGGATGGAGTAATCGGGCTGGATGGAGGTGATCCCGCTCAACTCCACATTAAAGAGGAAGAAAACGAAGCCGTACAGCGCTGGGCCCAGACCGTTACAGAGCCCCCGGATCCCTGTTATCATGCCCTGAACCAGACCTGAGGTGATACACCACACACCAATGGAAAAACGATGTTAAATGTCTCCGATTTTCACTTCGAGGCCAACACGAAACAAAAATGTGCATGTTCATTACTTATGAATAAGAGTTTACCCTGTTTATCTGGATCTGCGCTGCGGGACACTAGAGCGCTCACTGCAGGGAACGTTATGCTGGACATGGCCGCCACCGCACCAGCCGCCCACATCATCCTAAACCACAAATATAACATCAGCACGAACCCCAGTCACATGATGAACATCAAATAGAAGGCACTCGCTCTTCTGAAAACAAGATCGTTCTTGTTATGCAAGCATTTCTGTTGATCTAGAGCTTTACTCACCACGGCTCGGACCCCAAACCGTACCAGGCCAGCTGGAGGATCTGGAAACCCAGACCCAGAAGAACCGTGTTCTTGTTCCCAATGGTCCTCATTAATAAAGTCAGAAACAGCGTCTGCAGGGGACATGCAAACATTAGCTCAGCAGTCATTTCAGATTGCAAAAATAATCCTTAAACCAGGGTACAGTTACTTTTGTGTTCTGAAAAACTAAAAAGTGATATCAATGGGGAATGAGAACTTGCTTTGCCTTTAAATTAATGAATGAATTACTTCTAAAATCCCCTCACTTTGAAATCAAGATATCTGAATTGACCTGCATCTGTTTTGATTTGAGAATCTACAGACGTTTGCGCTGAAAAAGTGTCATCAGAAGGTAGAATACAAGCCATCGTCATAGTTTTCATACATTTTTTTGTCAAATTAATCAAACTTTTCAAACTCGCTGTGC
>NW_025048050.1:905000-915000 GCF_018831695.1 Puntigrus tetrazona | reverse complement strand
GTATTTTATTTTTAAAAATTATTAATAAAATAATATATTGATTATTATTCAATCACAATTTTTTTAATTACATGGGGGGGATTATAATAATTATTATGTTTATTTAATGTAGATAATTCCATTATATTAAAACACTATAGGCACATATATAATATTTCTCTCACCATGGACTGAGTCTCATGAGGGGGATGGGCGCGCACGTGAAGAACACGGTCACCAACAGAAACGAGCGTCTGCCCCAGACGTCCGACAGGGCGCCGATTAACGGAGCGCTCATGAACGACAGCAGACCCTGAAGAACCAAAGCAGAGAAGCGTGAAGATACAGGCAGCTCAGATGAAGTACACCGGTCCGAAGCGCTGACGTCACGTACCTTCACTCCCTGAATCAGGCCGTTTATCAGGAACGTGTGTTTGGGGAACGTTTCGTGCAAAACCTACAAGTGAAAAATCATACTTCAGTAGACAGATCAGATACATTACAGTTTAGATACTTGCGTGTATTTTTCTCTAATTCTTGTTTGATTCACAAATAACTAGAGATGGCAACAAAGCAGCATTAGATGTTGTATTTTATTTATTTATTAATATTTAGCTTTCATTTCCATATTTTCAGTTTTCATTTCAATTGCATGTTTTAGTAATTTTATGCAGTTTTTTTGCATTTCTGATGACCTGAATTTATTTTTTGATTTCATGTCTTTTACTTTTCAATTTTTTTATTTTAGTCATTCAATTTAAAATGATTTATTTCAGTTAGCCGCCGAGGCAACATTTCACATCACTTTTTTTATTTATTATTATTTTTTTCTTAGGTTTTTCAAGCTTAAAAGCAAGGGTTTCATCTAATATTTAAGTTACTTGAGCTTTTTCATTTATCAAAATGTTTTAATTGTTTAGTTATGACACTTACGTTCTCGTCATTTCCATCAACAAAAACTTTCATTTACTTTTTATTACACTTTAATTTTAGTACTTTAACTCATTTCACTTCATTTAGCTGCAAAATGTTTTTTTAACTTCAGTTTAATTTCAATTATGAAAATAATTTTTAATACTTTATCACTATCGGTTATATTAACCAAAATTAATCTTTTGTCGTTGTATATACATTTTAAAACATTTCTATATAGATTTTTTTTTTTTATTTCAGTTTTTAGTCATTTTAGTCCTTTAACTTCACCCTCAAGGCTAATTTTTTTATTTATTTTATTTATATATATATATATATATATATATATATATATATATATATATATATATATATATATATATATATATATATATATATTTTTTTTTTTTTTATTTATTTAGTATTTCTCATCTTTTATTTATTTCAGCTTTATTTAAAAATACCAAACAGGTTTTTAACAATTTTAGTTAACAGAATTATTCTCCTTTTTTGTAAATAAAAGTCCCATGCTTATTAAACACAACATATTTAATATATAGAAATCTTAGCCAACTCTACGTGCTCTTTCACCTTCTGGTGTGAATTTTGACAAAAAATAAAAAATAGTGTGCCTACAACAGAAGCTTTTCTCCTTTTAAAGGTGAACGTTAGACCTGACGGAGAGTTAAAAGGACTCACGGTGAGCATCGGCGTGGTCAGGAGACCCCAGGCGAAAAACTCCAGGAAGATGACCACCACGGCGTGA
The DNA here is from genome assembly GCF_018831695.1 of Puntigrus tetrazona. NCBI lineage: Eukaryota > Metazoa > Chordata > Actinopteri > Cypriniformes > Cyprinidae > Puntigrus > Puntigrus tetrazona. The sequence continues at coordinate 913,343 of NW_025048050.1, read as the reverse complement.
TAGACGCTCGGCTTCCCGATGCCCTGCTGGACCTGCGGCGTCACGCACAAACAGCTCTTTATTAATCATGCTAATGATGGAGAAGACCGCCAGGCTTTCGGTGGGATTCGTCTCATTGCTATTCCTCCGGCTCGTTTGGACACAAAGGACCGACGAGATCCAGCCGAGCCGAACTCTCAGCCGAGTTCAGTGTAAAGTCTCGAGGAACTCACTGACGCTTGACATGCGCCGTGAGTCAATAACCTCATTTAGTCTCATTTATTCATGAAGCGGGGACGGATGAAAACAGCAGCAGAGAGTTTGGGACAGAAGTTATGTAACGGACGACGTTTAACGTTCCCTGAATCTTTCATGGATCTGTGAAGCTTTTCAAGGCTTTATGAGCTCTTCTTGTCACACACACATATACATAAATACACACATACACATACATATACACACACACACACACACACACACATACACATACATATATACACACACACATACACATATACACACACACACACACACACACACACACACACATATATACACACACACACACACACACACACACACATACATATATACACACACACACACACACACACACATACATATATACACACACACACACACACACACATACATATATACACACACACATACACACATTATATACACACACACATACACATACATATATACACACACGCACATACACATACATATATACACACACGCACACTATATACACACACGCACACACACACTATATACACACACACACACAATATACACACACACATATACACACACACACATATACACACACATACACACACACACACACACTATATACACACACACACACTATATACACACACACACTATATACACACACACACACTACACACACTATATACACACACACTATATACACACACACACTATATACACACACACACACACTATACACACACACACACACACACACACACACACACACTACATACACACATACACATATATATATATATATATATATATATATATATATATATATATATATATACACACACACACATGTATATTATATATCAGATTAATAAGTATTTGTCTTATTAATTAATACAAATAAATGTCTCATTGGAAAGCTGTGTTTTGTTTAACTGGATGCGCAGATGACATCACAGACAGTAAGTAATGAATGAATGAATGAAGATCCCGGCGTCCCCATGACAACAGGCCGAGCTCGCGAGAGGCGCTCGTGCGTCAGATAGGTGTTGTGCGCGCGCTCGCTCGCGTCAGTTACGTAATAACGGACAGCGGCGCTTCAATCGGCCGCGCTAGCATTAGCATCACCTAAAAAAAAAAAAAAAACCATCGATGTCGCACGTGACACCCGTCGGTGCACTGCGATAAACGTTACGGAGGCTCTAAACAGCGTCGCGCGACACGAAACGCGACAAAACGACAATTCAGTCGCGGTTAAAAAAAATGTCCGAACGCTGCGCCCCGTCAGCTAGCCGACGTATTTACGATTCGCAACGAATTACTGCCTAAACACGAGTGTTATAAAGCGATGAGCCACGCGCACACGCGTTTCATTGCCGTGACATTTTAAACGTTTTCACGGAAGACACTTAATAACAGAAAAACACCGACGGATGAATGAATGAATGAATGAACGAACGGCTTGGAGCCGCCTTCGTCGTGTGTGCGGTTCTCACCGGACTGTCGTGCTTCATTATGATCCTCTTGACCAGCACGACCCGGCTGGCGTGTTTCGGGTCTTTCTCGCCCTGGGCCATCATCATCTTCTTCATCGCCTCATCGCATCTCACGCGAGTGACGTAAAAGCCGTCCCGCTGCGTGCATATCTGCTCTCCGCCGCCTCCTTCCAGCTTTGCCGCCGAGCGCAGCCGTCCGACCGGCCTAAAAAAAATAGTCGGTTCCGATCGGTTATTTACATCCAGCGACGAGCAGCCAGTACCGACGAAATGGTGCCGCTCCGCCGTGCGCCGTTACGTGACCTCGGCGCGCGGAACAGCGCCCCCCGGCGGCCGCGCCGAGAAGCGAGCGGCGGCTGTTCCTGAAGCAGCTCCGAGCGGCGCTCTGCATTCATCCGCGGCGGAGGACGCTTCTCTCGGCTGATCTGGACTCAGGAGGACGGTCCGGTTTCTCACTGGGCGAGTGACAGAGGTGCGTCACGGTTTTTTTTTTTTTTTCACCTTATCAGATGATGTTTTCTCTTTTCAGAGGATGTTACCAAGGCTCGGGCCAATAGATCGCGGATGATGAGGCTTCGCTGCATCTCTACAGGTTACTATAAATAACTTAATGAATTTCTCTAAAGGCTGTTTTTCACACGCCCGAGTGTGAAATTGTGTTTTAAAATTAGCATTTTTCCCAGGAAAAAAAACCAATTAATTGCTTTTGCATCCGAACTCTTCATACAGGTGCAGCACTGGTGAAAAGGTTTTAAATGACTTGCTTTTTGTCACATTTATGGATTTGTAAGTCGCTTTTAGGAAGATGCAAGCTTGTCAAAATCAGCCAAAGAGCAATGATGGTGCACACGCTGCCAGGTATTGTTCTGTAATAAATAAAAAGAAAACCAAAGCTGGCGTTGGAGGCCTTTTTGTGTTTGTTAGTTGTGTAATAAATAAAAAAGAAAAGAAAAACGCAGCATAAAACACTAATATTGTGTGTTTTCTATTTGAATTTGTCTTAAAATGTCATTTATTCCTGCAAAGCTGATAAATGAATGCCGTTTATTTTCAGCGGCCGTTGCTTTAAGCCTGAATTGTTGGACTGTTTGAGAGGATATAAGCAACGAAAAGCATCTCTATGCGTCTTAAGGCGTACATTTTATTAGATTTTTACCCAGATGGTTTTGCTGCACTAACCGTTCTCCGTGGTGTTTGTAATAAAACTCTGGCAGCTGCATGTTTCCCGTAATAATAGTTAACTTTAGTGCTCTGTGTACTTTCTTTTTCTTTTAGCTTTCTCTTTATTGCTGCAGTGCCTTAATGGTTTCAAATAGAAATGATTCACACCTGCTTCTGAAGTTTCGTTACAAAACGAATGATTCCGAACGTCCCCGAAACCTGAAAGATAATCTGCAGTAAGAAATAAATTAAATAAGAAAAAATGGAAGCAAAAAAGCAAGCTAAGCTGCATATTACTTTAAAATAATATATTGCTAATTATAAAATATAAAGAAAATGTTTAGTTGCGGTATTTTTATTCTAAAAGTGTTTAAAGTCTATTTCTATTTGTATTTTTTTTTTTTAATTTAAAAGTGTTGCATATGCTGTGATAAAGACCTTTTCTAAAATATAAAAACAGATTATTTGGTACTACAATTTTTTTCTAAATGTAAAAGCGGTTACAATTTACTTATTTTTTTGTTTATTTATATTGTGATAAGGACCTTTAAAAAATAATAATAAAATGTCAGATTATGTAGTTTTATATCGTTGTTTTTATTTTTTTTTTTATTTATCGTTTAGAGTATATATTAAAAGAAAATTATGTTATGTTTATATAATTATATATATATATATATATATATATATATATATATATATATATATATATATATATATATATATATATATATATATATAATAAAAATATTGATATTTATTTATATTGTGATGAGGACCTTTTAAAAAAAAAGTCAGATTATGCAGTTTTATAGCGTTGTTTTTTTATTTTTTTGAAATTTATTGTTTAGGTTATATATTAAAGGTATATATTAAAGAAAGATTTTATGTTTATATAATTATATATAATTATATATATATATATATATATATATATATATATATATATATATATATATATATATATATATATATATATAATATAAAAATTAAAATATTGTTTATTTTATATTGTGATGAGGACCTTTAAAATAAAATAAAATGTCAGATTATGTAATTTTATAGTAAAATGTATAGTTTAGGATATATAATAAAGGTATATATTAAAGAAAAATATGTTATGATTATATAAGAAAAAAAAAAAAAAAAAAATATATATATATATATATATATATATATATATATATATATATATATATATATATATATAATGTTTATTTATATTGTGATAAGGACCTTTAAAAAAATAATAATAAAATGTCAGATTATTTAGTTTTATAGCGTTGTTTTATTTTTAAAAAATGTATCGTTTAAAGTAATCGAGTCAAAAAACAATCAGTCAGTCAGTTCAGTATTAAACAATTCAGCTTTTTATGGTGTGCATCAATGAATTAAATGTCTCTCTGAGGCGGCAGATCTGTCAGCATGATGAGCTGCTGAAGTTTGTTTATCTGTATCTCTAGGCAACCGCTTTTCTCATCTTACCACCGAACCTGTGTGTGAATGAATCCCGACGGGCAGGAAAACGTTTAGGATTAAAGGAATTAACTGTAAGACAGTAAGATGGCTTTGGCGAGTGGACACTGGGTTGACAAGGAGATGGCAGGAGTCCCACCGAGCCCCAGGTGAGTTCCTTCTGCTTGACAATGTTTAGGAGGAGGAAAAATAATAATAAGAAGATTTAAAATGATCACGCACAGATATGGGCACGCGATGACCGTAGCAGGAAATATCGCGTTCTTGTTTGGAGGAGCGTCCGGCGCCATCACAGAGGTGTGTGTGTGTGTGTGTGTGTGTGTGTGTGTGTGTGTGTGTGTGTGTTCAAGAAACCTATTATAACTCTTCTTAAAAATTATTGACTCAAACATAGTTTTTTATCCTTAGGAAGAACCTCCAGTGTATCTGAATGACTTTTACATGATTACAGGTACCTTTGGTCAACTATTTGGCTGTGAATGTTTGCATTATTGATTTGGTGGTAGCTCGCATCTTTTCCAGTGTGTTTTTCTTCTGTTTTAGTTTCACCTGATCGAGTTACGTGGGAGCTGATGCCTCAGAAAGGTGACGTTCCCACAGGAAGAGAAGGACACACTTTATGGTAATGAGAGAGTATTTAAAGCGAAAACCTCCGCTGTTCAAAATTTGAGGTCAGAAAAGTCTCTTCTGCTTACCGGGGGCGCATTTAATTGATCAAAAATACAGTAAAAATGCAGGTAAAAACACATGCAGATATATACTAAAGAAAAATGTTATGTTTATATAATAAAAATATATATATATATATATATATATATATATATATATATATATATATATATATATATATATATATATATAATTGTCAAAATAAAAAAGTGTTTATTTATATATACATAATAAATATACACTGTAAACATATATATAACTAACTGTGATTAATCGATTGCACTAATATATATATATATATATATATATATATATATATATATATATTTTTAATTATATTATTTTTAAATTTAAAAATAAAATAAATTATTATGAAATATAAAAAATGTGCAATTTTACATTTTATAATATATTTAATCAATAATACAGTACATTAGTAAAATATTATTGCAGTTTCAAATAACTGTTCTTTTCTAATATGCTAATTTGAATCATTTTTATTTATGTAGCGCTTTTAACAACACAGGTTGTATCAAAGCACTGAACAGTATAAAGTATAAAGATGTATAATGACGAGAGTGAACAATTTATTCCAGTTCAATTTAGGTGTAAGTCAGTTTTCTCTAGGTGTTCTGTTCTAGTCTGGATACTACTGAGAAACAGATTAAGAAAGAAACAGGACTAATATTAGCGTAGATGCCATTCTTTTTATGATGTCACAAGTACATCGTATTTTAGGAGAAGTGTTCCCGGTTCCAGCGGATCTAATTAATGCAGCCTAAAAATGTGTGTCCATGTGTTATGTGTGGGCTAGGTTAAACAGATGTGTCTTTAATCTAGATTTAAACTGGCAAAGTGTGTCTGCCTCCCGAACAGAGTTAGGGAGATTGTTCCAGAGTTTAGGTGATAAATAGGAAAAGGATCTGGCGCCCGCAGTCGATTTTGATATTCTAGGTATTATCAAATGGCCAGAGTTTTGAGAAAGCAGCGGACGTGCAGGACTATAATGTGATAAGAGCTCGCTCAAGTATTGAGGAGATAAACCATTCAGGGCTTTATAGGTAATTAATAAGATTTTAAAATCTATCCGATGTTTGATAGGGAGCCAGTGCAGTGATGACAGAACCGGGCTAATATGATCATACTTCCTAGTTCTAGTAAGGACTTTTGGACTAGCTGAAGTTTGTTTATCAATTTAAATGATAATTTAATAATAAAAACATTTCTGAATCTTTTGCAACATCGCAAACGTCTTTACTGTGACTTTTGATCAATTGAATGCATCCTTTAATATGCCTCTCCTTTCAGAAAAACCTACTGGCCCCAAACCCTTACAGTAATAATGTGTATGCGCAATAAAAAAAACACTTATTTTTGAAGACATGAAGACACGCTTCTCCTTTTCCCCCCCCCGTAGTGTTGCTAAAGGGAAACTGTACTTGTTCGGAGGCTCTTCGCATCCTGAAGCTGAAGCGTGTCTCCCAGGCGTGCACTGCTTTGACATCGGTGAGACTCCAGACCGTGTCTTGTTCACGCGGGCCACTTCAGATGAAACCCAGCAGCTTGTGTTGATGTGTGTTGTCAGTGACGTTGACGTGGGAGAAGCTGGAGACCGGAGGAGTGTGTCTGCGCTCTCTGAGACACAGCGCAGCGGCTCTGGGAGACAACATCTACGTGTTCGGAGGCCTTCTGAACGGCGTCCCTACGGATGACCTCATGATGTTCAACACCGGTCAGTGCGCTCAGGACCGGACGCCGTTATTAGATTTGTGTTTAAAGTGTTAGGGTTTATGAAAGGTTTGTTTTGGCGTAGCGAGTTGACGCATGCAAGGTCAAAAAACACATTTATCATACTTGTTTATTTTTCCAAACCTCTTCGGTGAGCTTTTAAAGCGCCATCTAGTGGTGAAGAATGAATTAGCATTTTCTTCAGACCAACGAGAAAAGGCCAGCGGACGGGTGATATCACGAGACTCGTTTCGATGATTCAGAGACGACTCTTTCTTTTGAGAGACAATGACTTTATATACAGTGCACTTTGCAGGATGTTTTCGTTTCACGTAGAGCTGTTTAAAGCACAAGCTTCACGCGTCTTTCTGCTGTCAGATCCGGACTGATTCTGATCAAGCAAAGGTCATATCTCCAGATGAACTCTTGATCCTCCATCAATCATTTTCTAGAAGAATCTGATCGCCAGGATCTTTTGAGGAGCTCTACTTTCGCTGTTCCTCAGCGGAGCCATGATCTTCACAAACCTCAGAAACATCTCACATCTTCTGAGCAGCCTTCAGCTCTCAATCAGCATTGGTTTGCATGTTCGGATCGTTTCATTTCAATCTCATCTTACTGAGACACAGTGACAGCTGATATGTTTTAATGTAAATCTGCCAAGCTCTCGTTGATTTACATTACAAGCGTCAGAATTTCATCAGGTTTTTGTCCACATAAATATCAGTTTGAGCCTCTAAAACGGAGCTGTTTTTACTCCATATTCTCACTATATCAGAAAAAAATCTACTTTTTCTGACAATCATTTTGTGTGATCATGGCTTTACGGCGTTAAGTTGTAAAAAAAAAACTTCTTCGCAACCCATCCCAGAGAGGTTATTAAAAATAATATAATAATAATAAAAACACAATTGCACACAATTCTTACATATCATCTTCAATATCTCTTTTTTAACAAAACCCTTTCTTATTAAATATGTATGTTTTTCAGTAGCCAAACATGATATTAAGTTTTTCGGCCATTTTTTCCAAGACAGGGCAACACAACACAAGGTCTTGCTTGTAATAGACACAAAGAGTGGATAGTAATTGACTGCTTTTTTTCTTTCAGTGTCGTTAAATTGGATGCCTATTAAAGCTACAGGAGCTCTGCCTCCAGCAAGGTAACAAAACTGATCCGACTGCGTATTAAAAGTTAAACTGTGTGCAGAAAAATGGCATGGTTGCTGTAAATGGAGCTGTAATTGCCGGACTTCTCTTCTGTAGATACGATCACTCACTAGCGGTGGTGTGCGAGCAGATCTTCATGTTCGGCGGCTCTTCAGAGGACGGCTCTCAAAGCAGAGACATGCACGCACTGAACACAGGTACAGCGCTGAACTCTGGGAAGCGGTGAGAGAATTGATGAACTGATGAATGTGTCTCCTAACAGAGACTCTGGTGTGGGAACAGTGTAAGGTAAAAGGAGAGGGTCCGGTTGTTCGCGCCGGTCAAACCTTCACACCACATCATGACAAGGTAATGCTTTTCTTGAAGGGCAGGCATGCACTGAATTGGCCAAAAGTCACAGCAAAGACGTTTATAATGTCACGAA